>NC_133334.1:171326491-171461491 GCF_042186555.1 Aquarana catesbeiana | reverse complement strand
CTCATCTGACCGCAAACAAGCACCTGGCCAAAGCACCTGTTTCTTTGGGCACCGCGCTCCCTGTTCCCAACTCCAGGGGCGCGCTGCACTTAGCCGCAAGGGGAGCCCTCTTAGCATCTCGATCTCCATACCCACACCTGACAATCACCTAATTTTCCCATAAAGCCATAAACAAATTGGCTAGACTGGGGGCAAACTTTGCCCCCCTCGCTATGCCAGTCTGCTGTAAATAATAATACCCTTGGTAAAAAAAGTAATTATGTTCCATCGCAAAACGTAAAAGTTCCAGAATGAAAACTTTATGGGGAATCATCAGCCAGTTGTCTTTATCAAGGAAGTGTTTCGCTGCCTGATACCCTATCTGATGGGGAATAACAGTGTACAGAGAAGACACATCAGCTGTTACTAATAGCATACCATCCTTCTTCCCTTAATATCTGCATAGTGTTCTTCAGGAATGCCGTGGTCTTATTGACCAAAGGTTGCAGGAATATGTCAATGTATTTTCCATTTCTGGAGCTCACCGAATTGATCGCATTCACAATTGGTCTTCTCGGTGGATGACTCAAACTTTTATGAACCTTCGGCAGGTAATAAATAATAGGAATTCTAAGTGTAAGTGGCACCAGGAATTCTTTTTCTTTTTTTATTTATTAATTTTATTAGTGGGGTCTTTTTATAGAATCCTATCCGCTAAGAGGTTGTTCATCTCCCCTTTCGAAGGTTCAAAAAAGTTTGAGTCATCCACCGGGAAGACCAATTGTGAGTGGGATCAATTCGGTGACCAGAATTGAAAAATACATTGACGTATTCCTGTAATCTTTGGTCAATAAGACCCCGGCATGCCTGAAGGACACTATGCAGATATTAAGGGAAACCTCAGAACTCAATATAGAGAATGGTATGCTATTAGTAACAGCTGATGTGTCTTTGCTGTACACTGTTATTCCCCATCAGATAGGGTATCAGGCAGTGAAACACTTCCTTGATAGAGACAACTGACTGATGATTCCCCATAAAGATTTAATTCTGGAACTTTTACATTTTGCGATGGAACATAATTACTTTTTTTACCAAGGGAATTATTATTTACAGCAGACTGGACTAGCGATTGGGGCAAAATTTGCCCCCAGTCTAACCAATCTGTTTATGGCTTTATGGGAAAATAAGGTGATTTTTACAGATAGGCATCCTAATATGAGGTTTAAGCGTTGTTACATTGATGACGCCTTTTTCATATGGATGGGGGTTGAGAACTCCCTTCATATTTTCATGAATGATCTGAATACTAACAATTGGGGTATTAGGTTCACTCATGAATGGAGTGATATTCCATCAACTTTTTGGATGTTACTATATTGAAGCAACACAATAACCTTCTGACAAAAACGTTCTTTAAAACTACTGATAGAAATGGTTTTATACCAGTTGGGAGTTGTCATCATCCCAACTGGTTACAATCAGTTCCTAAAAGTCGATTTCAACGAATTGGACGAAATTGCTCTAACTTAGACGATTTTAGTCTGCAGGAATTCACTCTGAGAGATCGCTTCGTGGAGAAGGGTTATGATAATCGATGTTCTAGAATCAGAAATCTAGAGAATATCGTGTCAGGATAGGAACACACTCTTAGTCCCTAGATACAAAAAAGTTTATGTTTCTAATAAATTTGAATGGTCCTTTTTGACCACTTTTTTTCCCAGTATAAATAGGTTAATAAAATTTTGACAAAACACTGGAAAGTCCTGAAGGGAGATAATTGTGTTGGTCCAGCTCTCCCTGCTCGACCGAATGTCATTTTTAGAAGAACCCAAAACTTGAAAGATTTGGTAGTTCCTAGTTCCACAGAGGTGTTCCCAAAAATCAGAATGTTTGGGAATCTAAAAGGCTATTATCCATGTAGAAGATGTAAAGTATGTAAGGATTCAAAAACTATGAGGACTGTTTCCTTTACATCTCATACTACCAAATGTACCTTTCCCATTAAGGAGTTCATTACATGTGGAACTGTAGGTGTCATATACCTCCTGGGGTGCCCTTGTGGGTTCCAACATATTGGGAGGACCATGTGGGCACTTAAAGTGAGGATAGCAAAACATCTTACAAATATCAGGAAAGGCTTTAAAGGGCACAGTGTGTCCAAGCATTTTCGTGACTACCATAAGAGAGATCCGGCTTTATTGCAGGTCACAGACATTGAGAAATTCACACCCCATTGGAGGAAAAAATCTATATTCCGTCATGAAACCCATTGGATTTTTTATTTATGTACTTATAGACCCTTGGGAATGAACATAGAATGGGATATTAATTGTTTCATTGATAAAAGCTGATCTTTCTTTTTCCATTCGTGCTAGTGTTAGATTTTTTTTAGTATTCCTTTTAGATTATTATCTATACTACTGTTTACTCAATGAAGGGTTCTCTTTTAAAATTTGATAGATATTATGCCTACTTGTCATACTGGATTATGTTATATTATGTTCAGTTCTACCTACCAATACATTGGGTTTATGATGGCTCTTTAATATGTATACGTATCTGCAAATGGTGATCATCGTGAAGAGAATCTCTACATCCTGAACAAAATGTAAAAAATAGCTTTTTGGTTTTTTTTGGTAATCTTTTTTGATTACATTTTTTTTTTACCTTTATGCACACTTAATATCAAGTATTGATTACACTTTGGTGGCATAGCATATTTTTATTCTTATTTAGAATTTTTTACATGTCCCATCTAGGTGACATCAAAAGGATGTATAGATCATTTCAACTTCCGATGTCACCCACATCCACTTGTACTTATATGGTATTAGCATATTAGCAGACGTTTTGGGTGAGTCTCCTTTCCCAGCTGAAGTCTATTACGGAGAAACTAGTCGAGTGGAGCCCATTGTAAGATGTCTTATGCCGCGTACACACGAGCGGACTTTCTGGCATACTTGGTCCGGCGGACCAGAGTCCGCCAAACAATCCGATCGTGTGTAGGCTCCGGCCGACTTTTTTTTCCCAAAAGTCCGCCGTACCTAGATTTGAAACATGTTTCAAATCTTAGTCCGCCGGACTCGCCGGACTCCGTTCCTGACAGAAAGTCCGTTCATCTGTATGCTGGTCCAACGGACAGGGTATTGCATCTCGCGCTCGCTGCAATAGAGAAAAAACAAATTTTCCTATTGCGGCGAGCACGGGGCATACCAGGCCCTTAGGTCTGGTATGGATTTTAAGGGGAACCCCCTACGCCGAAAAAACGGCATAGGGTCCCCCCTAAAATCCATACCAGACCCCGATCCGAGCACTTAGCCCGGCCGGTCAGGAAAGGGGGTGGGGACGAGCGAGCGCCCCCCCTCCTGAACCATACCAGGCCGCATGCCCTAAACATGGGGGGTGGGGGCTCTGGGGGGAGGGGGAAGCCCTGCGGGGCCCCCCCACCCCAAAGCACCTTGTCCCCATGTTGATGAGGACAAGGGCCTCTTCCCGACAACCCTTGCCATTGGTTGTCGGGGTCTGCAGGCGGGGGGCTTATCGGAATCCGGGAGCCCCCTATAATAAGAGGGCCCCCAGATCCCAACCCCCCCACCCTATGTGAATGAGTATGTGGTACATGGTACCCCTACCCATTTACCTAGGGAAAAAGTGTCAATAATAAAACACTACACAGGTTTTTAAAATAATTTATTAGACAGCTCCGGGGGGTCTTCCTCCGGCTTCGGGGGTCTTCTTCCGGCTTCAGGGGTCCCTCCGGTTCCTCTTCTCCCGACGTCCGGTTGGTTCTTCTCCGCTTCTCCCGGTGTTCCAGCTCTTCTGCCGGCTCCTCCACTGTCTTCATGCTGCTCTTTTGCCAGCGGAGGCCCGGACTTCTGTCTGTTCGGATCGGGGTCTGGTATGGATTTTAGGGGGACCCCATGCCGTTTTTTCGGCGTAGGGGGTTCCATTTATAGTCCATACCAGACTTAAGGGCCCGGTATGCCCCGTGACGGGGCTCGCAAGGTGTCAATCTCGCCGATAAAAGCGGCGAGATTCACTTCCTTTTCTAGTCCCGTCGCACCCGAGTCACGTTCAAAATGAACAACTTGGCCGTGTGTGGGCAAGTCCGTTCATTATGAAAGTCCGCTGTAACTCCGGTGAAAGTCCGTCGGAAAGACTGGTGGACCTAGCCTGCCAGAAAGTCGGGTCGTGTGTAGGCAAGTCCGTCTGTTCAGGTAGTCTGCCGGAAAGTCCGGCAGAAAGATCGTCGGACCAAGTCTGCTGGAAAGTCCAATCGTGTGTACGAGGCATAACCGTTTGAGTTGGCTGGTGCAAACCACCGCTCTGTTTTTTATGTGCATTTATTTTTGCTGATGTTTGGTTGCCTTGATATAAGTTTTTAGTGCGCTGTTTACTAAAACCCTCATGTGTAAGGTAAAGTCTACAGGCTTGGAAATATCAGTTTGTAAATGGATAGAAAACTGGCTAAAAGACAGAATTCAGAGAGTAGTGGTTAATGATTCTTACTTTGAATGGTCTAAGGTTATCAGTGGTGTACCCCAAGGTTCAGTGCTGGGACCCTTACTTTTTAATACCTTTATAAATGATATTAGGTCTGGGATCAAAAGTAACATTTCTGTCTTTGCAGATGAAACCAAGCTATGCAGTGGAATAACGTCCTTACAGGATGTCTCCAATTCACAAGCTGACCTCAATGCTCTGTCTAATTGGGCGTCTATGTGGCAGATGAGGTTTAATGTTGAGAAATGTAAAGTTATGCACTTGGGGGCTAAAAATATGCATACATCATACATACTAGGGGGAGTACAACTGGGGGAATCTGTACTGGAAAAGGATCTGGGGGTTTGGTAGATCATAAGCTCAATAATAGCATGCAATGCCAAGCTGCGGTACCAAAGCGAGCAAAGTCCTTTCTTGTATTAAAAGAGGTATGGACTCTAGAGAGAGAGATATCATTTTGCCCCTGCCTGTTCAAATCATTAGTAAGACCTTATCTGGAATATGAAGTTCAGTTTTGAGCACCAGTTCTCAAAAAGGATATCGGGGAACTGGAGAAAGTGCAGAGAAGGGCAACCAAACTGATAAGAGGCATGGAGGAGATCAGCTATGAGGAAAGATTAGAGGAACTGAATTTATTCACTCTTGAGAAGAGGAGAATAAGGGGCAGGAGGCGGAGCCTAGCAGAGCAGACATGCATTGTTAGAGCTCCACACCGCTGAGGAGAGAAGAGAAGGACAAAGCGGAGCCTGCAGGCTCAAAAGGTATCCATTTGAACCTTTTTGCCCCAGGGAACAAACTGTGAAAGTTTGGGCAGGAAATATGGTACTGGGAGGAAACCGTGGCAGAAATAAAAATCACCTCACAAAGAGCTCACAGGCACTCACTGCAGCTGAAGCAGCTCCAGTCACCTCACAAGATACAGCATCAGGGCGCTATCACAGGCAGAAAATGTCACAGCAAGACTCTCCATTTGAGTCAGATACAGAACAAATCCTCTCACAAACTTCTCCACAAGCCTCCTTAGTATCCCCAGTAATATTATTACAATTTGAAAAGATGCTTCATAAGGCTTTAAAACAAACCTCAGACCAAATAACAAAAAGCCTAACCAAAGAAATAAGAGAGCTGGGAAACCGCACCGCAGCCTTAGAAATAAAAATGGATGAAATTGAAATTACAACCCAAGAAAATATAACAGAATTGGAACAATTAAAAAAAGAGAATTTAATACTTCAAACTAAGCTCGAAGATTACGAAAATAGAGCCAGACGTTCAAACTTGCGCATAAGGGGAATACCTGAAACTGTGACAGACCTGCAATCTACTATTACTGCTCTATTACAAGAACTAAAGCCAGATATCCCTATTGAACGTTTAGAACTGGACAGAGTACACAGAGCCCTCACAGCCAAAAAGAAAGATGGACCCCCACGTGATATAATCACAAAATTTCATTATTACAGAACGAAAGAACAAATACTAATTGCTGCAAGAGAAAAAAAGGAACTTAATTTTCAAGGACACAATTATCAAATTTTTGCTGACCTATCCCAACTTACTATTACTAAAAGACGATCCATGAAACCCCAACTAATGGAACTGCAACGCCACAACATTATGTATCAATGGGGCTTCCCCTTTGCAGTCAGATTTAACTACCAAGGTACAATTTACAGAAGCAGATCAGCAGATGAACTACAACAAACCCTTTTAAAATTAAATCTGACAGAACCCACAAGCAGCAACACTCCCACACGCAGAAGAATAGCGTCATCTTCACCTTCAGGCAGCACCCAGAAAATTTCAGAACAAAATGGGAATCATCATTCTCACAAAAGAGGCCGTTATGCCACATCATCCATGGACCAAGAAGATTCAATGGACTGACATCCTAATTCCTGATATATCTTCATATATTATACTAAGAGATGGTTCTCTATAAAAAACCTATATTTATAACTGAATGTAACTGCATTCTGATAGTCACACACTGTGTGGGATCATGTTACATTCCAGTTATATTTCTTATTACTTCTGATTCATATAGCCTTAGAATATATAAGTGAAATAAGGAAATTCTTGTTCAGTTATATATTTTCAGGTAATAACAATAGATTTATTACTTTTTAGGACAAATATGTTCAATAATCCAGAAGTAATGGAAGCTTTTTCTTTCTTTTCTTAAAACAAATATATTATTACCTAACTAGTTCCTAGAATTATGTTTTTGTTTATTCTAATCTGAAGCAATACAACCTCAATTTTATGAATTAACATATCTAAACAGTTACATATGAATAAAATATGTAATTGTCTACTCTAAGTTAAAATCCCAAAATAATTCAAACTATCTTCATCAATACCAAACTTATTAACAGTACCTTTCTAACTGAATTATTTAGCCTAGGGCAAGACTAACCATATACAACCACCCTGGAATAAATAATTTCACACACTTTCAACAAAAACTATATTCTGCACTCCAATTAATGAAACATCATTTTGATGTCTTTTGACATAGCACTTCTCTCCTGTAAGCGGAAGATCCGTGTACCCCCATTAGCCCTCCTCATTCTCCCAACCATATTATGTGGGAGTGTGACGAAGGCACTTATTCCCCTGAGAGAGATATTTATTCTCTTTCACGGGTAAATTGTGATTACTTGCAAAAAATAATTTATACAATGTATCATCTAATCTCATATGTTTTTTGTTTACTCTTTACTCCAGAATTCACTGGTTTCTTTTCTATCTATTCATCTCTTCAGTCCACACAGGTTGATCTGCGCAGTCAGCTCTGCATAACAAAAAGTAAGTCAAAACTATTTGATCTATTGCCATGGCACCACTGAATATACTTTCCCTGAATGTTCAGGGAATAAATGTCCCTCAAAAAAGGACCAAAGCCTTCCGTACTTTCCATAACAAGAAGGCTCACATAGTATGCCTCCAAGAAACACACTTCACCAAAGATTCTACTCCAAAATATATTTCTCCTTTTTATCAACAAATTTACACGGCTTCTGCCTGTACCAAGCAAAGGGGAACTCTAATTGCATTTCACCGATGCACACCATTCACCTTATCATCAGAAATTAAAGACCCAGAAGGTAGATACCTGATACTCATGGGTTATATAATGGATACAGCAATCACGGTGATTTCCTACTACGCTCCTAACAAACAACCTACACCATTCCTCTCACATATATTACAAGTGATTAATACACACAAAATAGGAACAGTGATAATGTGTGGGGATTCGAACCAGGTCCTCCTCCCATTTCTAGATAAATCACCTTTTACACCATCCAAAATAACCTCTAGATTACCTTTTTCTCAACTTCTTTCCAAATACAATCTGGTCGATTCATGGAGAGAAAGTAACCCAATGAAAAAGAAATTCACTTATTTCTCGCACCCTCATCAAACCTTCACCAGAATAGATCATATTTTTCTAACAATAGGAATGATACCAGAAATTATTGCATCAGATATAATTCCGATTCCGTGGTCTGACCATAATGCAGTATACACTACTATAGCCTCAGCCATACCAAAAGCGCATGACCCAACGTGGTACTTACCGGACATAATGCTTAAACACCCACTACATCAGATGGCCATTGAACAAGCTTTAAAGGAATACATATCAATTAATAATACAACAGACATCTCCCCAATAACACTGTGGGAAGCTCATAAGCCTGTCTTGCGTGGTACAATACAAAGACAAATGGCACTATTTAAACGGGAACGCAAAAATCTAGCAAAAAAACTAGAGCTCAATTTTAATGCAGCCTACATATCATTTCAAGATAATCCATCTCAGAGTACAAAATCTCATCTGGAAAAATCTAGATTGGAATACGATCTATTTCTCACTGAGTCAGTTGATAAATCCCTCAAACGCTCCAAACACAATTTCTACATGAATACAAACAAACCAGGTACATATTTGGCTCGGGCATTAAATTCAACTAACAAATCTTTCAAACCAATACGTTTGAAATGATCAAAAAATGTTTACACTTGTAATCCAGTTAAAATAGTCCATAAATTTCACTCACATCTCGCAACTTTATACAAGACAAACAATGAATTTAATCCTACAGAAGCTGAATCCTTCTTCTCAAAAATAACCTTACCTGAGTTATCTCAGAATCAAAAAAGCAGTTTGGATGAGCCTATAACTATAGATGAAGTTGCTAACGCCATAAAAGACCTAAAACTTAACAAAAGACCAGGCCCAGACGGCTACTCGGCTTTATACTATAAAACATTCTCAGAAATACTCTCTCCCATTCTCACTGAAACTTTTAACAAACTTCTAGATGGACATTCTTTTCGGCAAGAAACACTAATGGCAATTGTTTGTATGATCCCAAAACCCCTTTCTGATGATACTTCCTGTGTGAATTATCGGCCTATCTCTCTGTTAAACCTCGATATTAAATTATTAGCAAAAATAATAGCAAAACGCCTCAATAGCATTATAGGAAAATTAATACATAGAGATCAAGTAGGCTTCATGCCAAATAGACAGGCAGGCGATAATATACGCAGGGCAGTGTTATTGGCACATATTGCTAAAAAACGGAAAATCCCTTTATGTTTTCTATCTCTCGATATTAAGAGGGAATTTGACACAGTATCCTGGCAATATATGCAATATTCATTACAAAAATGGGGTTTTGGACCCCACTTTTTAACATGGATCAAAGCATTATATAATAAACCCAAAGCCTATATAAAATATGCTGGATACAAATCTGAAGCCTTTAATATCGAAAGAGGTACCCGACAGGGTTGCCCATTATCTCCCTTATTATTTGCCCTTATACTCGAACCCATGGCCCAATACATCAGAACAAACCAAACTATAACTGGCATTGAAGTAGGAGGTATTACACACAAATTATGTATATTTGCAGACGATATATTACTTTTTCTATCATCACCACAGGTCTCTGGTCCTAACTTAATACCAGCTCTTGATGGATTTGCAGCCCTATCCGGCCTTATGATTAATCCTAAGAAATGCCTAGTGCTTAATATTTCACTCACAAACATGGAATTGATCCCGGCTAGGGCTGCACTCCCATTCACATGGGCAGAAAAATCAATCCCATATCTTGGAATTCATTTAACAGCATCTCATTCTGACTTATTCTCAACCAATTATCCTCCTGTATTAAGACAGATAACAAATCTAATAGAACAATGGTCGCAACTTCCTTTATCCTGGATAGGGAAGATTAATGCAATCAAAATGACTATTCTACCCAAATTGCTTTATCTATTCAGAGTCCTCCCTATTCCAATTCCTTCCTATTTTTTGAGAATAGTACAAAAAAGAGCAACTTCGTTTATATGGGGATCTTCTAAACCACGTATACCTATACACACACTACATCTTCCCAAAAATAAAGGAGGCCTGGGATACCCTAATTTTACTAACTACTACAGAGCAGCACATTTGGCCAGTCTGTCCAAATACCATGCAAAACAGGAAATCCCATTATGGGTATTTATAGAGGCTTCAGAAAATGACCCTCTATTAATATCAAATTTATTATGGCTTGATCCTAAAGACCGCTTTAAAATTCATAATCCCATAACTAAACACTTCTTATCTCTCTGGGATAAACTAAAAACCAAATATCAGTTACAATCTCCACACAATCCTCTCCTTTCTTTTATCAGAAATCCGGCCTTTTATCCGGCATGGATCTACCCAAATTCTTTTAAAGCTTGGACAACATCAGGCATTCAGACACTAAATGACTTCATAGCATCTAAATCATTCCTTTCATTCCCATCGCTTAGAGAAAAATATGATCTACCAAACTCTGAGATATTTAGATATCTCCAAATCAAAAATTTCTATACACCATTCCTAAAGGGGGATACACCATTATCCCAATTATCCATTTTTGAATCAATCTGTACAAAAGATCCATTTGCTAAAGGTACAATTTCATCACTTTATAATCAATTATATGGAGTAGCAAATCTTAATAGACCCTCTTACGTTCAGAGGTGGGAGGAGGACCTGGGACGAACTTTAGAAGACACGGACTGGTCTAATATATGGCTCACATCTAAGTCATCTTCACCCAACATCTTGGCACTGGAGACAAATTATAAAGTCCTAACTCGCTGGTACCTTGTACCCGCTAGAGTGGCAAAATATTCACCTAATACCTCAGCTCTTTGTTTTCGAGGATGCCCAGAAATAGGCACATATTTACACATATGGTGGACGTGCCCAGTAATCCAAACCTTCTGGAAGGAAGTCTTCGTGATTGCATCTAAAATATTTAAAAAAATAATACAACCAGATCCATATTTAACTTTACTTAATCTAAAACCGGAATGGTTAACACTCTCTCAATTCAAACTTATGATCCAACTAATAACGGCTGCAAAACAAACAGTGGCCAAGGCATGGAAATCTCCTACATTGGTACTAGCAGAAACAATTCACAGAATGAATAATACAATGTCCCATGCTAAGATGGTAGCCATCGATCAAAATCAAATTCCAAAATTTGAAAAACTTTGGCATCCTTGGATAAAACAACAGTTCCAGTCAAATTTCAATGACTCTGTCCTGTTGCCATGGTAACAGATTTAATGACTTACAGAGACACCCATTCTAAGGCTTCAAAGAGAACTAAAAAGAATAATAAACTGACGAGCGGGACAACCTTGTGGACCATACCTCTACCTTTCAACCCTTTTTCTTCTTTCTCTTTCCTTTTCTCCACCTTACGATTAAAGCTCATTATCAGAATTTATTTGACCTATATACACTCTACTTGTAAACAATATGCATAGTAGGTATAAATCATTTAAATACCTACAAAAGTAACTAAGGAAATGATATATATCTTTAATTTAGGTTTACGTGAACCCAATGTTTAATATTTGAAATTTCATGATATTTACCTATATAAACCCTACTGTAAAACAATGAGCTTACTTTATAGATCCTTGTAAACTTACTTTATGTATCTTTATGTATCTTTATAACATTGTATACTCAATAAACTTCTTTTGACAAGGAGAAGAGGAGAATAAGGGGGGATATGATCAACGTGTTCAAATATATAAGGGGTCCATATAGTGAACTTGGTGTTGAGTTATTCACTTTATGGTCAACACAGAAGACAAGGGGGTACTCTTTACGCTTAGAGGAAAAGAGATTTCATCTCCAAATATGGAAAGGTTTCTTCACAGTAAGAGCTGTGAACATGTGGAATAGACTCCCACCAGAGGTGGTTCTGGCCAGCTCAGTAGATTGCTTTAAGAAAGGCCTGGATACTTTCCTAAATGTACATAATATAACTGGGTACTAGCATTTATAGGTAAAGCTGATCCAGGGAAAATTGCCTCTTGGGGGATCAGGAAGGAATTTTTTCCCCTGCTGTAGCAAATTGGAGCATGCTCTGCTGGGGTTTTTTGCCTTCCTCTGGATCAACTGTGGGTATAGAATTGGGTATATTGGAATGTACGATATTTTTTTTTTTTTTATGGTTGAACTGGATGGACTTGTGTCTTTTTTCAACCTGACTAACTATGTAACTATGTAACTATGTTGAAACATATTGCACTACGAAGCTATCTTCTTCCCTTATGTTCTGGGATTTATCCTTAAGCTGCCCGATTGCATATCAGCTTTTCCAAAGATACCGTGATTCCTGTGTCCATTGAAAAATCGGGTCAACTTTTACAGCTTAAAGTGTTGGAGTCTGATGGGATCATTGTCCAGTGTCTGATACTGCTGTTATCTGGAATTTGGTTGGCTTTTACAGCTCAGTCTGTTGGAGCATGGTGGGATTATTATCCAATGCTTGAAACTACTGCTATCTTGTAAGAAGTGATTCTATGTGGTGATGGGATATTAAAGTCTTTGTGTTTTTAAGAGCACTGAAGTTGCCTTATCTTTGGTTCACCCAATTCCCTTGAAGAGCACAGAAGTTTTCACATACTTGGTTTACTCAGTTCCCTTTTGTATAAGGGTTTGCCAGTTGGACATTTTTTATGCACATCTTTTTATGCACATTTTTTATGCACCTTTTATGAACTTAATCGTATATTTTTCACTTTATGAGTCATTTCATCATTTTTTAAAATATTTTATATTTATTTTTATACACTTGCTTTTGCAGGAGTGGACTTTATGCCCTTAAATTTTTGTCATGTGTATTTTTACACTGTGGATATTCTTATAGATTAGTGAACCTGTTTCTTTTAATTATCTATGCTTATGGTAGGGGTTCAGACCTTTTGGGTTGCAGCTTTTCTTCATCTATATATTTTTATTTATTTATGTGTTTGATTTCAATAGTCACACTTTCCTTCACCAGGAGAGTAGGATAAGCGCAGGATTTTAACCCTTTTTGACATCACTTACTACTGACCCCTGAACTCTGCCTCACTTACTGCTGACCTTTGATCTCTGCATCATTTACTACTGACCTCTGAACTGCACCACTCACTAACCCCTGAACTCTGCATCACTTACTACTGACCCCTAAAATCTGTGTCACTTACTATTGAAGCTTTGCATCACTTACTACTAAGCCCCTGCACTCTGCATCCTTTTAAGCCATGGTCAATATTCAGGCCTACTGCCCACTGAAAGACATTGTTTAGCTCTTTTCAGCAGCACATTTAAAGGGTACACCTTCATTGCACACAATGCTGGAAGGTTTGACTCTTATTTATGGCCCACTGATCCTGAAAATTTTTCATCCAGGTGTGTGTGCAGAGCTTCATCTGCCTCCCACAGACACCCCCTGGATGAGTGTACCCTTAAAAGGACTTCTTGCTATTCTCCCAAGACAGGTACCTTAGAGTTTTAGGGCTTCAACAATAAAAACTGTGTACTTCTCTAGTTCCTTTTGTAATCTTTTCCTGGTCCGTAGGATTTTCCCTCATATTTATACAGGAGATGCTGCCTATATGCTAGACCTTTCAGATTTTTCAGTTTTTTTGTCAGATGAGATCTGCCCTTACCTGTCAGTGGTCACCCTTGAGATGACTGTATCCAGCCTACTCCCAAATAGATTGTAGCCATTGTCTGGTATCTTGCACTAGTTTGATCTTAAGGCGGGATCTGCCGATCGTGGCTTCAGCCATAATGCACTCCTTGCCATGACCGTGGGCAACATCGCTCAAATGATGTCTACTGATGCCTCTGCCACAGAGTCTCCCGCCAATTTTAGCTTTTACAAAGCTGTTACCACCTTGTTTCTCTCCACTTCCTCCAGAAGGGCTTCCTTAATATTAACCTTCCAACACAGTATTGCTCTGCCTAACGCTGCAAATGTTACTAGTCTGCAAGCACTTGCAGATGCTACAGTACATAAGGGCACTTCAGATCTAGATCAAATGTTTTAATTAGAGCGTCCTTGGACGTAATCGCAAATTATGATGCATTCACCATCGTAGGCGGCAGTAGCAGATTGACCTGTGGCTCTTTCAGGGGATATGGTTTTGACAACTTGTTGTTTATACAGGCCTTTTCTCTGAACCCTGCCATTATTCCTGGATTAACTCCTCCAGTCCTTCAATGAAGGGAAATTGAGGACTTTCTAACCTTCTAAACCTTCACCCCAAGGCAATTCCCTCCATAACTGCCCTTGCAAAAGGCTCTATTAGGCAAAATTCAAAGCCTTTTGCCCCTTTAATGTCTTTGTCCTCCAACAAGTTCTCCAATTCGGACATCACCTGCTGGCTCTGGTTTGAAGTGCTAGGCAAATCAGCCGCAGACTGAGGTGTAGAGGCTTCACGCACTCCTTGGCTGCTTCTTTAATCAAAGCCACTACTTTCCTGACATCCCCTTCTTTGTCAGTTGCCACTTCCTCCAAGTAGACTAGCTTGTCAGGCAATGACTTTCCAACACAAACGCAGCAACCATTAGGGCTGGTAAAAGGACAAAACAAGAAGCACCACCTGAGTGTAGTATTAAACTATTTAATCAAAGGATTAAGCACACTCACAGGAACAAGATAAAAAACAAGCTCATCTGGTTCATGGGGAAGCCCTCAGATCCATCTCGATGACATCGCGCTGCACACAGGGGGCCAGAGAAGTAGCTGGTGCTGTGTAGTGGCTGGGTAACGTCCAGGGAAGCTGGGAGAACCAACGTGAACTGCAGGGCGGATGTGATATCACCGGAGACGGGGAGACGGCCAGGATGCACACAGAAGGATGGGCTCACTAGGAGAGACAGGCTACGCGCTCAGAGCGTCAACTCCTTCTAAAGGCCTGGGGCTGTACTGTACTAGCAGCCATTTATACTAGGAATGCTGGCTCTGGGACTAACACAGCCAGCAAGTTCATAAAAACACACAAGAAAAACTAACATTTATAACGGCGCTGGTTAAGTGGGGAGAAATAAGTAGCAAATGGTGGGAGAGGGGAATAAAAAATACATAATATTAATATCCCAGAAAACCTATATAAAGAACACATGTTCAAAATTCATAAGTGTCAGGGCTGGCTCAACCCTTCCTTCTCTGAGCTGGCCGCTCAGCTGTCAGCTAATTGCCAGCTCTCATCTCTCTCCACAGTTAACCAGCTGTTGTGGATCTGCTTGTCAGTCCCGCCTACTTAAAGATCTCAAGCTCACTTCATTCCTGCCTTCTCCTTGGTCACATCACAAGAAACCATCCTGCATTCCTGTTTAAAGACTGGCTTTGCTGACATCCCTTCTGGCTCCTTATCCTGCTTGCTGTTCCTTTACTTGGATCCGTGACTTCTGGCCTGACTGATTACCCGATCTGGTTACTGAACTCTGGCTTGGCTGACTACCCGATCTGGATACTGGACTCTGGCTATGCTTTGACTACGCTTACTCTATTTACCTTTTTATTTTTATTAATAAACAAGTGTGATTTTACTGTACTTTTGTCTTGGTCTGGTTCATGGTTTCTAACAATAAGAAATTTGATCAAAAAATATAAAAAAAAATCATAAAAAACATATACACAAGTGAAAATTATGACATATGAAACATAAATAACATTATTATCAAAGCAACCCCAATTAAACCTAATGTATTAATCTAAAAACAGACATGAGTATATGAGCATGTATTATAGTCTACCGTGGCCATATGTCTAAGATATTAAATGTACTTATAATAACTATGGTAAGTGGAAAAGGACTACCAGACTGTAAGGTGTTGTTAAACATCCATATAAACATATGGATCTGCTAAAATGAGAAAATTATGGGGGGCGTGGCCGGATGTTGGGCTGAACAGAAGCGTGGGTGAATAGCTCCTGCCATCCTGATCCCCCTTTGCAGTCCCCAGAGCCTTCCAGCTTGTTGGAGCGCTGCCCAGAGTCACCAGCACAGCACTTCTCAAACCTGCAGCCGCCTGGGAGACAGACTGTGGCTCCGGCCTAGTTCCCGGAGCGGCGGCCATCTTGACTCACCCGGCGGCGGCCCTAGCAAGATCTTTTGGCCTCCCTGACTGCCCTGGGCCCGATCTCCTCCTGCTGCAGCCGCCTGACCGCCCAGGGCCGCCATTGCGGCGTGTCCTCTCCTCATCCTGCAGCTGCCTGAGGGACGGATCGCGGCTCTGGCCTGGATTCCAGAGCGGCGGCCATCTTGCTACACCCAGCGACAGCCCAAGCAAGTACTCCTGGCCCCTCTGCACATCTTGAGCTCGGTTTCCTCCAGCTGCTCCCGGCCGTCCAGACTGCCATTGCGGTGCTCCCTCGCCCTGCGGCTGCCAGTGGGACGGGCCGGGGCTCCGACCTAGTTCTCGGTGGCCATCTAGCTTCACCCAGTGAAGGCCTCAGCAGATACTATGGGACCCTCGGACCAGCCTGAGCCCAGTTTTCTCCTGCCACAGCCATCGGATCTCGCAGCTGGCCGACTGCTGCCTGCTGCCCCCATTGTGACATTCCAACTAACCGGCAGAGGGGGGAGATTGGGGATCCGGCCTGATAGGAGGTGGCCATCTTGATACACCCGGGCGATCACCTGCGGCCCTCCTGTCTCCTTGGCACCAGCTAGGGGACAGAGGTGTTCGGCCTGAGCTCCTGTCATCTGTGACTCAAGTCTATCTCCATCCTGGTTCATTTTCAGCAACTCTGCTCAGCAAATACCTTCCTCCGCTCTGGGGGGCTCCCCCGGTCCTTCCAATGACTGGGAAACGGCAATCAGCAAAGAAGGCAGCTACTTCCATCTCCCGGATCTCGCCGCCGAACACACGTGCAATGGCCACCTAGCCTATAGCACCATCCTCTCCAGCCTCTGTAGCGGTACAGACACCTGGATGGCGGTACTCGGGGCCTCGGGTCAGGAGGGGCCCCCGACGGTCATGGAGGAGCCGTCGGAGCGGCTGGGTGAGGGGTCAACCGCAATGATACTGGCGGCCATTGCAGACAGTAAGTCATCCGTGGAGGGGAAAATAGATACCCTGACGATTGAATGTGGGCTGATAAGGCAGGATATGGACAAAATTAGGGACCGTTTAACAGAAACTAAGCAGCGCATTTCTGCAGTGGAAGACGTGGTGGCCTCCACGGCACAATCCGTGGTGGAGCTGCAGCAGCAGGTCAAAACTCTAATGGCCCGTTCAGAAGACGCAGAAAACCACCTCAGGAGCAATAATGTCCGGGTGGTAGGGCTCCCTGAGGGTGAAGAAGGCGCCAACCCTGTGGAGTTTGCGGAGGCCCTTTTCAAAAAGCTCCTGGGCCTTCAACATCTATCTCCTGTCTATGTCGTGGAGCCGGTGCATAGGGTGCCCACGGGCCAGAGACCAGCGGGAGCATGGCCACGTGCGTCTCTTGTGCGCCTGCTGAATTTCAGGGATAGAGATTTGATCCTGGCGGAGGCCCGCAAGCACCCTGAATTGAAACATGAAAATGCTGTCATCCATTTGTATCCTGATTTCTCGTCAGAACTGTAAAAGAAAAGATGCTCCTTTACAGATATCCGCAGACGCCTGAGGGAGAAAGGTCTGATTTATAGCATGCTGTGTCCTAGCCATCTAAAAGTACTTCATCTTGGAGCAAAATTCTTTGAATCCCCTGCAGAGGCGGCTGAGTGGCTGGATGCCATCGCCTAATGCTAGGATCTGGTGGTGGAACCTGTCTCATGGAAACATGCGGATTAGGCCCGGAAGATACTTACCTTCATGTGGTATTAATGCTAGGAGTGGTGGTTCCTGCTGATGCAGCACCTTTTGGAATCCTGTCGTCCCAAAAAAGTTTTTTGTCCCCCTGGCGGTCTGCAATGGAGGACAATCTCTGGAACTTGCCATCCGTACACTGCAGGAGCTTCAGGTACTGTTCTAAATGTTTGCACTGCCTACAAGTCTTCCCGAACCCCCTTTTTTGTGTGGATAGACTCTTGGAACATTCCACTTTTTGCTCACCAAGTTTATGGGAATAAAGTTTCTCTGGCGGTTTTGCTCTTTTTTTGGTTCTGTTCGCCTGGAGCAAACAGGGCGTTGGGTTCTTAGAATGTTTTTTTCTGTGACTTTTCTTTTTTTCTTATTTTTTGCAAGTCCTTTTTTATTTTTTTCTCTTTTGTGTTTTTTGTTGGGAAAGAATAACTGTTTTTTATGCTTCCCTCTGTGGCTCACCTCACTGGTGCGACCACATGGGGGTGTAAATTGCCTATCAAGATATATGCTGTCCATTTGTAGTGATGTGATGCTTTATTGCTCTCTGTGCCCGGGTCTCTCCCCACCGACCTCCTCAGTTTACAGGACAACTCCTGTCCCTATCCAATACCTAGCTCCACTTTATGAGTGATCTCAAAATAATCTTGTGGAATGTCTGCGGATTAAATTCCAAATTTAAACGTTCATTGGTCCTCCAGTACCTCAAATCCCTGAATCCCCATATTATCCTCCTGCGGGAAACCCACCTAGTGGGTAACAAAATGTTATCCCTGAACAGGAACTGGGTACAGAGAGCCATACATTCTACGCACTCCTCATATGCCAGGGGAGTGGCCATTTTAATACATAAGAAATTAGCATGTGCTATAGAACATGTAATAACGGATCCCTATGGGAGATATGCAATTGTGGTCCTTGCCATTGAATCTCAGTTACTGGCAATAGCGAATGTATATGTTCCACCCCCCTTCAAAAATGAGGTTCTATACCTGGTTCTAGAGAAGATTGCCACCTTTGGCCCATTAAAAGTGCTTGTGGCGGGTGATTTTAACAACATCCTAGACTATGTGCTGGACACCTCTAACCCGACTTGGATGCGGAATCTAGAACTAGGCCACTGGGCAGACACGGCGGCGTTGGAGGAGGTGTGGAGGTGGAAACATCCTGGTGAACGCAGTTATGCTTACCTTTCCCACGTCAGTGCCTCCTCATCCCGTCTTGATCTGGCCTTTGCTAATTCAGCACTGTTGCCACAGACTGAGGAAGCCGTTTACCTGGCGGGGGGGCTTTCTGATCATACCCCCCTACAGGTGATGTTGAGCTGATCCGCAGGCAATAGTCGTAGAAGTTGGAGGCTGCACTCGGGGTGGGTGAGTGAGCCCTCGGTTGAGGCATCGGTCTCCCCGCACATACAGGACTACTGGGACAACAATGAGGGTTCAACAGATGGCGTCACGGTCTGGGATGCATTCAAAGCATCCACCCATGGGGTATATACAGCTGCCATTAAAGCCGCTAGGGTGGAGAAAAATTCAGAATCGGAGGCGCTTCAGGCCTGTGAACTACTCTGTGCAAAGCTCCATGCTGATGCGCCCTCCTCCTCCACCCTGGCTGAGTTACAGATGGCCAGAAGGGCCTTGTTGGTCCATTTTCAAACTCATACACAAAGTACATTTAAGAGAAGGGCTGAGGAACTATTTGAAAAAGGTAATAAGAATGGGAAGCTGTTGGCCTACTTGATACCCAAACACATACAGCTATCCCCTGCATTTATTCAGCTGGAGGTAATCTAGTTAGAGATGGAGAGGGTATTATGCAGGCTTTTGTGTAGTACTACTCAGAGTTATATACTGCTATACATAAATATGACGACCAAGTGCTAGTGGACCTGTTGGGCTCCCTTCAGATACCGGAGCTGCCGGGGGAGGTGGCGGCGGAGTTGGAAGCTCCTTTTACTCCTAAAGAATTGGCTTCGGCCATTGCCTCCTTCCCCAATGGTAAAGCTCCAGGTCCTGATGGGATACCAGTGGAATGGTACAAAACTTATATGGAGCTGTTGTCTCCCAGACTCTTGCAACTTTATGGAGAATGCTTTGAAGCAGGGAGATTGCACCTTCGTTGTACGAGGCTCATGTGGTGTCACTTCCCAAGCCTGATAAAGACCTTCTTCAATGCTCCTCCTACAGGCCCATAGAACTGTTAAACATGGATATCAAAATTTTGACCAAAATGATTGCCAATAGATTGATGAAGATTCTAGAGCACTTGATATCACCAGATCAGACAGGGTTTATGCCCAAAAAAGCCACTGACATTAATATCCGCAGAGTGTACACCTACACGCAAATAGATGAGGAGATATCTTCTGGAGGGGCTCTGGTGTTTTTCGATCTGGAAAAGGCATTTGACTCCATAGATTGGGGATATATGACCCAGGTATTTCAACGCATGGGATTTGGTCCTATATTTCTCAAATGGATATCAATGCTCTATGAGCAGCCTGTGGCAGCACTAAAAACAGAGGGGTGTCTGACAATTTTCCAGTATCCAGAGGCACCAGACAAGGGTGCCGATTGTCACCGGGCTTATTTGCGTTGGTCATGGAACCTCTGGCGATTGCACTGCGCTCCTCCTCTCAAATTCAGTTTATTAGGGTGGGCACCCTTACCGAAATTACAGCCCTTTATGCAGATGACCTAGTCCTTTTCATTAGAGATACTGGACCTTCTCTACAGGCTGCACTGGTGCTACTGGAGCGCTTTACTGGGGTTTCTGGACTCCGGGTCAACTGGAATAAATCCAAGATACTTCCACTACGTTCTCACCCGGCAAATAGACAGGCGGAACCAAGTAATCCCTTGTAATGGGTAACACAAATAAAATACCCGGGTCTTCAAATTATGAATTCGGTGACGG
The DNA here is from genome assembly GCF_042186555.1 of Aquarana catesbeiana. Lineage (NCBI taxonomy): Eukaryota > Metazoa > Chordata > Amphibia > Anura > Ranidae > Aquarana > Aquarana catesbeiana. The sequence goes on along the minus strand of NC_133334.1, from coordinate 171,440,931 downwards.
AATTCATCAGTCTTAATGTGTCCCCATTACTAGACATCATCTCTAAAAAATTACATTCCTGGAAAAATCTCCCACTGTCACTTATTGGGAAGATAAATCTACTGAAAATGAAAATACTACCTTTACTCCTGTATACCCTTAGAAATTCTCAGGTGTGGATACCAAAAACAGTCTTCAAGTCAATAGACAGTATGATCTTTTCTTTTCTGTGGCAGGCAGGAATCCCTTGCATTAAACTGACCATTTTGCAGCAACCGTGGGGGGGAGGGAGGCCTAGCGGTACCAAATTTCCATAAATATTTTTTAGCTGGCCGATTAACGGTGGCGCACCGTTGGTTGACCACACCTTCGGATGACGCTGCAGTGTTATTGGAGGCGGCGTGTGTGGGTTCATATAAAGCACTATCCCACTTGGTATATAGGGGTTTACGGGCCCCCTACCCTCTGACGCCCTACATGCGCTCTGTAATTAGGGCATGGTCCATGACTCAGGGGCTCCGGCCTTCTAGTCATGATAAATTTTCTCCAAATCTCCCCTTGTGGAGGAATCCTAGTCTGCCACACTTCTTCGACTACCCGGATCCGATAGTGTGGACAAAATACGGAATTAAGACACTAAATCACATTGTAGCGAATGGCACCCTAATGTCCTTTGACATGTTGAAATCACGTTATGAACTACCAAGTACGCATTCAATTAAGGCATGCCTTTCAATCCCAGTTTGGAGGAGAACCTCTTGAGCTTGAGCCCAGTGATTTAGAACTGCTGACCCGCAGTGACTCTTTATCTAACCATTTTCCAGCCTATACAGAGATCTCTTTCAGGAAACAACAAAACTGTTAGAACCCCGCAGACAAGCGTGGGAGGCTGCAACCTCGGGGTTGAATAGAGATGACTGGGATGATGTATGGGGAATTGCAATTCAGACCCTGGTCTCCACTAGGGACAGACTAATTCACTTTAAATTCCTGCACAGGATTTATCTGACCCCAGCTAGACTTGGTAGAATGTTTGGGAATCAGCATTCCTCTTGCTGGAGGTGCTCCTCGCCACTAGCGAATTTAATGCATATCTTTTGGGAATGCCTACAGGTCAAAGCATACTGGCAGGATGTAGCAGGCTGCATAAGGTCGGTCACCTCTATTTCGATTCCCATGACAGTTGAGGTATGCTTACTGCATCTGGTAGAGCCCCTAGCTACTACCAGGGCTATTAGAACTCTTCTTACCCTATTGTTTTATGCCAAAAAGTGGATTATTCTCTCCTGGAAGAGTTCCTCAGCCCCAACCCTGGAGTCCTGGAAGGCATTGGTTAATAAGGCAGTACCATTTTATAAAGCCACTTATTTCAGTAGGGGGGACACTGACCAAATTTGACAAGGTGTGGGGGGTTGGATGGCATCGGTGGATACGGTATAAGATTAATTACAGATAACCTATAGCTATTGATATTGGTGTATGAGGCCACAAAGGAAGATGTATATGACTGACATACAGGAGAAATATTGATAATTCTGCATTAGGATCTCTTAGATTGTAAGCTCTAAGGAGCAGGGCCCTCTGATTCCTACTGTATCAAATTGTATTGTATTTGTACTGTCTACCCTCAAGTTGTAAAGCGCTACGTAAACTGTTGGCGCTATATAAATACTGTATAATAATAATAATAATAATAATTAGGATAACTGGTCACTTGTAGGGGGGGAGAGTTATTTCTTCATATGAAATTCTTGGTGCTGGGGGAGCCGGGTCATGCTTTGGACTGTATATAGCATCACGACCCAAGTTGTTAGACAGCGAGGGTGCGGTGTCTCCTAGTGCCTTCCTCCAGTTGGAGGCCAACTTGGACAGTATATATCTAGGCAAAAGCTTCCTTGTTTGGGGGGGAGCGAGGGGGGGTTTAAATTTATGCTTGATTTATGTTTGTGTTTTTGTATGTAAATGTCCACCGGCAACTGTGTTATAGTCGGTGGTTGTCGGCCGCAAATGTGGCCTGTTGTTATTAGTATGCTTAAAAAATGAATAAAAAAGAATTTTCAAAAAAATTATATTACAGTATATACAGTATACAGTATATATTTCCTGACGGCTCCATGTCAGCCTACTACTGGGTATGCTCCACCCATACCCCCACCTGCAGGACCTCATAAATTTGACTCCCGCTCTCAGGCCGGCGTTCCTCTCTTTTCCTCCTCACCTAGTAGGGCCAAGCACCCCTTATCTGGCTGCAATAAACTTGTGACCATCCACTTGTTGCTCCCCAGGTGAGACCCCGCTGTATGGACCCTTAAATCAACTTCTTGCGTGGGTGTTATGGCTGGCATTGGGATTAATGCTCTGCTAAATGCATGGCTGTTCCCAGAAGTGACACCATGGCTGTGGCTATCTGGTATGTAACCTGTAATGTGCCTGATTCTATTGCCTTTTTGTCTCTGTAATGCATGCTGCATCTTTCTTCCTTCAATGATGTTTTTCTAGGTTGAATGGATCCCCATATGGCACCTGGGATGCCTTTTTGAGCTCCACAGAAGCCTGGGATTGTATAAGGCACATGTTTGGGCGTGTACTCCACTTTTGTTAAAGATGCAATGGTGATATTACTATTCCCTTGGGTGATCTGTGTACACTGCAGAATATTTTCAGAATCTGTTACAGAGTCCTACCTCTTGTTTCTGTCCTGAACAGAACTTTTTTTCATTGTCCTGCTTCTGGCATGACTGGGGTTTGATGAACAAATCACCTGGTGATGTCTGAGTTCTGGTCTGGGAAGCTGCAGTAGTTAACCCTTAATGCCCCGTACACGCGATCAGAAATTCCACCAGCAAAAGTTGGATGTGAGCTTTTGGTCAGAAATTCCGACCGTGTTTATGGTCCATCAGACTTTTGCTGGCAGAATTCCAGCCAGCAAAAGATTGAGAGCAGGTTCTCTTTTTTTCAGTCGGAAAAAGTTCCTATCTGAAAATGCGTTCGTCTGTATGCAATTCGGACACGCAAAAAATCACACATGCTCGGAAACATTGAACTTCATTTTCTCGGCTCGTCGTAGTAGTTGAAGATGTGATCGCATTTTAGATAATAATGGACAAAAATCAATCTCATATAATGAGGCAGTTTCCGGCGTTAATTTAACCCCCAGATATTTCAAAAAAAGACTGAACCCATTTAAACCGGTCGAGGCCTTGTAGCTTTACAATACACTCCGTGGGGAGAAGAATACTCATCGCTTCGCTTTTAACCTTGTTTATAGAAAAATGAGAAAGATCCTTATACTGAGCAAAACACTAAAATAAACGAGGTAGAGAAGCCTCTGGATCAGAGAGAAAAAATAAAAGATCATCTGCATACGCAGCGATTTTATCCTCCATGCTTGAGACCTGTATTCCACTGATCAAAGGGTCTAATCTAACTTTGCAGAGAAAGGGTTCTAGAGTTAACACAAAAATTAATGGGGAAAGAGGGCAGCCCTGTGCTGTCCCATTGGACAAAGAAAAATAGTCTGATCGGACCCCATTCACCAGCACAGAGGCTGTGGGGGCAGTGTATAATGCATGGATCCAGGACTGCATTCGTGACCCCAAGCCAATATGTCTGGGGGTAAGTCGTAAGAACTGCCAGTCCACCCGATCGAAGGCCTTTTCTGCATCTGTTGATAGGAGCAAAAAAGGTCTGGCCTCCGATCGGGTGAAGTGGATCAGATCTATTGCCCTTACAATATTGTACCTGGTCTCTCTCTGAGGGATAAAGCCTGCCTGGTCTGCGTGAACAAGATGAGGAATATACGGCAGTAGCCTACTCACTAGAATTTTAGAAAACAATTTTAGATCAGCATTTAAGAGTGCTATGGGGCGATAATTCCCACATTGGGTATGGTCTTTGTTTGGCTTAGGGATGACCATAATATGAGCCCTCAGAGCGTCATCTGTTAGCTTACAGTTAGCTGAAATAGAGTTATCGGTACGTAAGAAGTATGGAGAGAGAACATCTTGAAAAGTTTTATAGTAAGCAAGATTTAGCCCATCTGGGCCAGGGGCCTTCCCTAATTTAGAGGATTCTATTGTCATAGCCAATTCTTTCTCTGTTATAGGTGCTTCCACTCCCTCTGTTACCTCTGACGAGAGAGAGGGCATACTTGAAGATATCAAAAAAGTAGATATCAAATCTGCCCGTGATACATCTTGCTGGATTTGTGTGTTAGGAAGGTTGTAAAGCTTCTGGTAGAATTTTTGAAATTCTTGGGTGGGTCTGACAACTTGGTGCCCCATTCGGATGTAATTGAGTTTCGTTTGTGACCCTTTCAGTGCCCTAGCTGAGAGAACCCCTGGTTTATTTCCATATTCATAGACTGTTTATGTCGGCATAGTTTTTCCTTCACTTTAGTATTTACAATTTGATTATACTGCTAACGTAAGGTGAGTAATTCTTTCTGTGTCTGTAAAGCAAGTGTTTTTTATGTATAGCCTCAAGTTTACGGATCCTCAGAAATAATGACGCAGTTTCGGACCGCCTCAATTTCTTTATCCTCGCTCCGTTTTTAAGGAATTTTCCTCTTATAAAGCATTTGTGTGCCTCCCACAATACTGTGGGGGGCGTATTAGGTTAATCATTCTGACTGAAATATTCTTCTAAACCCAGAAGGACCCCGCTCATAGTGATAGGGTCCTTTAACAGTGTATCATTGAGCCTCCAAGACCAGTTCCCTGTAGCTACTGTATTTAAGTCTATGTCCATTTGAACCGGTCCATGGTCGGCAAGCAAAATTGGTTCAATCGAAGTGACTCGAACTCTGTCCAGATCTTTCTGAATGATAAAAAGGTAGTCGTTTTTTGAATATGTTGAATGTACTGGGGAGAAAAAAGTATAATCTCTAACATTAGGGTGTTGTAGACGCCATACATCTACAGATTGAAGAAGATTTAATTCTGCCTTCAGTTGCTTTAAATAAGAGAATGATAAATGAGATACCCCCTTTGAAACATCTAGAAGTGAATCATATGCAAAATTAAAATCCCCTCCTACAATCAGTACACCATCAGTGTGCTCTAAAATCAGGGGAGTCAGTGACCTTAAGAACAGCAACTGATTCGAAATTGAAAGATATACATTGACCAAAGTTACCCGGGTAGCCCCAATTGCACCCTTGACAATCAAAAATCTACCTTGTTCATCTGCGATGTATGTGCCTGGCGACCATGGAACAGAACTTGCTAGTCAGTTTTGGAATTTTCCTGGCCTGAAAATGTGTTTCCTGAAGAAAAACAATCTGACTCCGCATTTTGGTCAAATCTCTCAATAACCTGGACCTTTTTTCCGGGACATTAAGGCCTCTTACATTAAGGAAAGTTAACCTCACCGGGGAGGTCAGTTGTGCCCCAGGATGGTCAGGTTCCATGACTCCCCCAAAAAACAAAGACAAAAGGGGAGGGTGGGGACAGCGATGGGAGGAGGGGGGGTGAGAAAACGAAGAGACCACTGAAAAAACATAAACAAACAAAAAAAAAGAAAAAAAAGGGGAAAAAAACCTTCATCTCTCCCAACCTAGCCCAATGGGACTGGGAGATACCTATTTGGGGGTGTGCCCTTGCAGTGCTGATGATATCACTAAAAAGAAAAAAAAAAACCTGTACTATAAAGAGTCCTCCTCCAAGGGTGTTCATAATGCATACTCACTTCTCCAGGCCTATAAATAGAAACCAAAAGCCTAGCTAGATTAAGGAGTCTATTTAATAAAATATCATGCCCAACATGATATACTAAGGTATACACAGAAAAAAAAACCCAAGCAAACTCAAACTCGAAACTCAGGTAAAATCTAACCAAGTAGGGACTTGTATTGGTTCACACCCCAAAAATGTAAACAAATCTTGAAGTTGGTCTTGGGTGTGAAGAAAAAAGAGTGATTCTCTTTCTTGACCTTCAAATGAAATGGATGCCCCCAAGAATAAGTTTCCCCAGATGCTTTAATCTGGTCCAAGAGTGGACACATACATCCTTTCATACGTCGTGTATTTCTTGATATATCCGAGAGGATCAATATCCTTGCTCCAGCATGTTCAATCTGACCTAACTGCCATGCTCGATGCATGATCTCTTCCTTTATATTGAAAAAATGTATGCGGCAAAGAACATCGCGTGGACCCGACCCCCGGTAGCTTCTGTATGGAGTGACTCAATGTACTCTATCTATTATGAGTTCATTTAGTTGGGGTTTACCCAAAATATTGTTACAGATAGACTGTACCATAGGTCTCAGCTCTGTATCTTCAACATTTTCGGGGATACCTCTAAACCTGATATTGTTCCTCTGGCTTTGATTTTCCAAATCATCTACCCGAAGAAGAATTGAGGTAAACTTTTGCTGTACGGCCACGTTAGTACCAATTTATGCATCCGTATATTTGCGTTTTCTACTGCAGATTCTAAGTTAGATTCTAGGTTAGATACCCGAGTCTCGACGATATCCAACTGTTCCCTCACCTCAGAAATCTCCTTCCGTAGAGCTCCTTCTAGACGTTGTGCCACCGCTTCCAAATCTCCTCTGTTTGGAAGTAATGCTAGATCTTAATTGGTAGGGAGTGAGAGCAATATTGCCCTCATCTCTGGGTCTTCTGTCCATAAGTGGCAAGATCTAAATTGTGTTGAATTTAAAGGAGCCAATACTCCCTTATCTGATTGTTGATTAGCAATATTTCCAATCTCTCTTGAAGGTACGTGATTGAAGATCCATAGCTGTGTCTTCTGGAGAAGCTGAAACTGAAATCAGAGCGGCGTCTTTATTATGGGGTATGGCTGTATTATGTAGAGCAAGAGGCGTCTCAGAGTTAGCGACTATAAGCGGATCGTTTACTATATCACCCATGTAGGTTCCTGAGTCCACTACACAGTTATTTGTTCTAGCTAATGTGATCGCCCTGTCGCTCCCTTCTACTAATCCCACTAAAGGGGCAGTATAGCCGGTAGGGGAGGGTGGTAGTGTAGAGAACATACTCTCCGTTCCTTCTGTCCTGAATAGGTTGTTACTGTTTCTAGTTCCTGTTCCCAGGACAACCGTAGGCCCAAAGTTACCCTCTGTGTCCCCTACCGGGTCCCCTACCGTGCTTTGAGGATCCCCTCTTGGGCCAGCAGCTGTTTCCACCCTATTATCAGGTACATTTCGAAGAGTTTCCTCTCCCAAATTGTTGTCCTGATTGTCCAGAGTGTTCTCCGTGTCTACAAGGGGGGCTGCTAGTTTGGAGTGACGGGTGGTTCGTGCTATTGCTGTGGAAGAAGTAGCTTTTACTTTTGATTTAGCAGGGATGGAAGTAGAGGTAGAGCTAGAGGTTGAAGCAGAGGAAACAGTAGACATATAACCAGATACTGAAGCTGAAGCTTAACCTGGGCCTAGACTAAACAATCCCAGAAAATAAATAAATAAATAAATAAATAAATAAGCAAACTGGGTTAGACTGAATTGCCTGAGAATATCGCTGAGACTCTAAGGTCTCTCCACATTTTAGCACAGATTAGTAGTTATCAATGTATGTGATTGTACAATTACAATTATGCATCTTACATATCACATATATCATATGTACTGTATAGGGATGAGCTTCGAGTTCGAGTCGAACTCATGTTCGACTTGAACATTGGCTGTTCGCAAGTTCGCCGAACAGCGAACAATTTGGGGTGTTCGCGGCAAATTCGAATGCCGCAGAACACCCTTTAAAAGTCTATGGGAGAAATCAAAAGTGCTAATTTTAAAGGCTTATATGCAAGTTATTGTCATAAAAAGTGTTTGGGGACCCGGGTCCTGCCCCAGGGGACATGGATCAATGCAAAAAAAAGTTTTAAAAACGGCCGTTTTTTCAGGAGCAGTGATTTTAATAATGCTTAAAGTCAAACAATAAAAGTGTAATATCCCTTTAAATTTCATACCTGGGGGATGTCTATAGTATGCCTGTAAAGGGGCGCATGTTTCCCGTGTTTAGAACAGTCTGACAGCAAAATGACATTTCGAAGGAAAAATTCCATTTAAAACTACCCGCGGCTATTGCATTGCCGACAATACACATAGAAGTTCATTGATAAAAACGGCATGGGAATTCAACACAGGGAAACCCCGAACCAAAATTTAAAAAAAAAATGACGTGGGAGTCCCCCTAAATTCCACACCAGGCCCTTCAGGTCTGGTATAGATATTAAGGGGAACCCCGGCCAAAATTTAAAAAAAAAAATGACGTGGGGGTCCCCCTAAATTCCATACCAGGCCCTTCAGGTCTGGTATGGATATTAAGGGGAACCCCGGCCAAAATTTAAAAAAAAAAATGACGTGAGGTTCCCCCTAAATTCCATACCAGACCCTTATCCGAGCACGCAACCTGGCAGGCCGCAGGAAAAGAGGGGGGGACGAGTGTGCGCCCCCCCTCCTGAACCGTACCAGGCCACATGCCCTCAACATTGGGAGGGTGCTTTGGGGTAGCCCCCCAAAACACCTTGTCCCCATGTTGATGAGGACAAGGGCCTCATCCCCACAACCGTGGCCGGTGGTTGTGGGGGTCTGCGGGCGGGGGGCTTATCGGAATCTGGAAGCCCCCTTTAACAAGGGAACCCTCAGATCCCGGCCCCCCCCTGTGTGAAATGGTAAGGGGGTACTTACCCCTACCATTTCACTAAAAAACTGTCAAAAAGGTTAAAAATGACAAGAGACAGTTTTTGACAATTCCTTTATTTAAATGCTTCTTCTTTCTTCTATCTTCCTTCATCTTCTTCTTCTTCTGGTTCTTCTGGCTCTTCTGGTTCTTCCTCCGGCGTTCTCGTCCAGCATCTCCTCCGCGGCATCTTCTATCTTCTTCTCCTCGGGCTGCTCCGCACCCATGGCATGGGGGGAGGCTCCCGCTCTTCTCTTCATCTTCTTCTTCATCTTCCAGATTCTGATAAGCCCCCCGCCCGCAGACCCCCACAACCACCGGCCAGGGTTGTGGGGATGAGGCCCTTGTCCTCATCAACATGGGGACAGGGTGTTTTGGGGGCTACCCCAAAGCACCCCCCCAATGTTGAGGGCATGTGGCCTGGTACGGTTCAGGAGAAGGGGGGCACACTCTCGTCCCCCCCTCTTTTCCTGCGGCCTGCCAGGTTGCGTGCTCGGATAAGGGTCTGGTATGGATTTTTGGGGGGACCCCACGCCGTTTTTTTTTTTTTTTGGCGTGGGGTTCCCCTTAAAATCCATACCAGACCTGAAGGGTCTGGTATGGAATTTAGGGGGAACCCCATGTCATTTTTTTTTTAAATTTTGGCCGGGGTTCCCCTTAATATCCATACCAGACCTGAAGGGCCTGGTATGGAATTTAGGGGGACTCCCACGTCATTTTTTTTTTTAAATTTTGGTTCGGGGTTTCCCTGTGTTGAATTCCCATGCCATTTTTATCAATGAACTTCTATGTGTATTGTCGGCAATGCAATAGCCGCGGGTAGTTTTAAATGCGTTTTTTCCTTTGAAATGTTCTGGTGCGAACCGAACAGGGGGGTGTTCGGCTCATCCCTAGTACTGTATATCATGTATAATGCCTATTGTAGACAATGTGCAGATTAGTTACCAGTTAACCTGTTAATCTATACCAATATCTACTGGGAAAAGCTAGCTGAGACGAACAAAAAACAAAACAAAAAAAATAAAATTATTTTTTGGTCAAAAAAAAAAAAAAAAAAAGGCAATAATATCTATCAAAAAAGTCAAGAATACCAATAGTCTCAGATAGTTTCTGCGCACAATGCTATAATGCTATAATGGCATGATAGCCTAATAACATGATAGTATAATATGTAGCTTGGTATATAATAACTAATACATATTTATCCTGATGTAGAACGATGTAAAGCCATCAGAGTCCACAGGATCCACAGAATCAAGAAGCCAAAGATGAGAGAGGCACAAAAACAGATAAGAGATAACAGTGTTCTAAAAAAAAAAACCTTAAAGTGCTTTGCTCATCTGAAAGCTCATCTGAAAGTTCAGTTATTCAGTTATTCAAACATTTTCTCCATTCCTGTTTATTTTTTGTTCAGTTTCTCATGCGGTTACTCATCTGGCATATCTGGTACATATCTGGTATATGTGGTATATCTGATATATCTGATAGATCCGATACATCTATTCCCGCGATGACCTCCAGTATCAGCAATACACACTGCTAACAGGGGGGCTAGCCTAAAGAAGCAGTCTGGTAGCAATCTAATAGTCTGTTAATCAATCTGGTAGTCAGGCAGGCAGGCAGTGATCACACATAAAGAAAAGTTGTAAGATTATAATTGTAGAATTGTAGGGATAGCTATATCAAGGATTGCCCCATCTTGTCCAGGCCAGGCTCTCGCACTCATTTAGGTAACAGCCCCGCTTTACCTTGTGGAATAAATAAGTCACCAAAACACCACACTCCAAAAAAAAAAAAAAAAAAAAAAAAAAAACCTCAATCAACACTGCAGGTTGGGGGATGCTAAGAAGTGAAGGGTGAGCGGGTGAGCGAGCAGGTGGTTCAGCGTTCAGCATCAGCGGGTAGTTAGAAATTAGTAGTAAGCAAGCCTTACAGCTTTGCAGCATGTCTCCGTAGTCAACAGATGGGTTAGATGGGTTAGAGCCTCAGCAGGTAGGTCAATTAGATCAGTTAGATCAATCAGTTAGATCAATAAGAATGTAGTTAGATAGGTAGTTAGGTAAGGGCTTCCTAGAATATCTCTGTATACTCCAATAACATAAAATAACAAATATCTCCTCCTAGTCCACCTTGTCCACCTTACCTGTACCTCCTTGATACAGGGATGCAAGGATGCAAGGATTGCAGCGATGTTCGGTGAGGAACAGCTCGGCTCAGCGCCCCCCCTGTATACCGAGGATCAAGAGTGTGAGAGGAGGAACGAGGAAGGCTAGGAAGGCTAGGTAGTATGGAAAGTTCATGCAAAGTTCATGCAGCCCGTGCGATCCATGTAGGGAGAGCAGGGAGAAGGGAGATGGACTACCCGCCGGGTTGTCTGTCTGCGGGCTGACTGTGGACTCCCGGTCTGACCAACATCCCCTCCGAGAGCACAGCACTCCAGCAATCTTCCGGTATAATGAAGGAACATGCGGCACTGATACTGGATGCGCTAATACTGGATACTTAGAACAGATGCTTAGAAGAGAAGAGCCGGAACGCTGAATCCTTCTGAAGCCGCTCTTTGTGCTAGTGCTAGTGCTGTACTATACACCTCCGCACGCCAGCTCACTCGCCTCCTGACACGCGGCCTGGAGCTCCTAATCCATTCCCTCAGAGGAATCACTCAATCACTCTTGCATAGTGACACACCCACCTAACAATCATAAGTCCCCCACCCTTGTTTCTTGACAAATTTTTTAAAATCCGGACACTCCTAAATTATTTCTCTGAAAAATTCCCCCAGTTATATACCCCCGACCAGAATATCTCTGTGGATGAGTCCCTTGTAAAATTCTCAAGCAAGCTGGGCATCAAACAGTTTATTCCCAGCAAAAGATCCCAATATGGGGTTAAAAATGTACAAACTTTGTGACTGAGCCACGGGCTACATCTATGCCTTCCTTGTGTACGAAGGGAAGGACTCCCAACTGCATCCCCCTGAATGCCCAGAGTATAATGGAGCCAGCGGAAAAGTTGTCTGGGAGCTTGTCTATCCATGCCTTGGAAAGGGACACCATCATTATGTGGATAATTTTTATACGAGCTTGCCCCTCTTCCGCAATCTTCACCGGAGGGACACCCCAGCTTGTGGTACAGTTAGAGCCAACAGAAAGGGCTTCCCGCAAAAACTCGTCAATGAAAGGCTACGACGAGGGGAGATGGCGTCTTTGCAGAACCAGGAGCTATTGGCTGTCAAGTGGAGGGACAGACGAAACATCCACATGCTCACATCAATCCATAACGACACCTACGTAGAAGTCCCCAGAAGAATTGGCCCAATCCAGAAACCAGCTTGTGTCTATGACTATAATTTGTTCATGGGGGGAGTGGAATTACATGATCAGATGATTCAACCCTACCTTCTCACAAGAAAATCCTGCCATTGGTATAAAAAAAGTGTCCATTTGTTCAGTTTGGCCATGTATAACACTTATGTTATTTACCAAAAATCTACCCAGACCCCCCTATCCTTTCTGCACTACCAATAACAAGTTATCTCCGCCCCTTTGTACCCTGAAAGCCCACCAGAAAATATTCGCTCTGATTCCGTGAGCAGACTCCACGAATGCCACTTTCCTGAGAAAATACTCCCCCCCCGTGAAACAGGCCACAGACGTCAGAAGAAATACCGGGTGTGCTCCAGAGGAGGAGTTAGAAGAGACACCACGTATTATTGTCCCCAATGTCCTTCCCAACCAGGCCTCTGTATAGGTGACTGTTTCTGCCCTTACCATACTTCTCTACATTATTAGGGAAGTATGGTAAACGTAGAATATTGGAAGATATTGGAAGGGAGGAAAGATCCAGAAGCACCTCGTCCCAAAATATAATTTTAGAACAAAACAGATATGGGCTTTGAGGCCATAGAAAGGCCCCAGGGACTTTTAAGCGGTGCTGGGGTCAATGAGGTAGAGAATGTAAGATAAAACAATTCCTTTATTAAACAATGTTTTCAAAAAAACAGACATTGACTAAAGACAAAACATTTAGAAATAGATTTACAAAGTAAATACAGAAAATTCATTTCATGGATGCAGAAATTAATACCACTTTCTCAACATGTTTCGCTTTCCTAAGCTTCTTCAGGAGATATATTATGGTATTATGATCGGCTATAAAGGTAAAAACATATATATGAAAATGAGAAATACATGTCTGCTGAATATATCTTAATCATAAATTGTTTTAGGTTTAATCATGAAGGGAAAAACAATAATTCATAAACATATTAATACAGATAAATCAAAAAATATATATATATATTTACATTAATAGAAAAAAAAAAAAAAAAATAATAACTACAAACACCACATAATACATCTCATCACAGATTCCTTTTGGATCTTACCCGTAAAGAGGGAAATATAGTGAGAAGTAGATTAGTGCTTGACTGATGTTTTGCTCTTCAGTCTGAGCCTCATTAAAAAGGCATGCAGAGAGGGATAAAAAAGTTTCTAAAAATAAAATTTTTCGAAAGAGAGAAAATTTGAAAGCAAGAAAATTAGCAAAAAGAAGCTTCTTTATGTATATATGTATAAGGTTAATTAGCAAAAAACGCTAAACTTAAGAATAAAGATGTCATCCAAGATGGAGGTAAAATTATATACCTTTGAATAGAATCAATTTACAAGTAATCCAAACATTACATCCGAAGGATGGTGAAACGCCAAGTTGCTGTGTATATAAACCGATGGTCCTTATGATGCAGCAGGACGGCAGAAAATAATGGGCAGCAAATAGGGCCAAGATCACCACAATTAACCTGTGGATAGCTAAGCCTGGAGGTATAACTGCAGCCCACCACAAAAGAACCTGGGGGTATAAGTAAAGAGAGGGGATTGACTGAGTTTAAATCCCTGAATTTGATTTGTATGAAAAGGATCCAGTTCTACTGACGAGTAGAGAAATGACCAAAAGAAAAAAACACTTACTATTAGTGATTACAACCGTTCTCAGCGGCACTTAGATAGATAGCGTCCATCTGCCCAGCATATCATCCAAAGAAGTGACAGAGACTGGCGGGGGAATCCCCGCTTTTAAACCTCTCCAGCGTGACGGCGTCTGACTCGCCGTCACGCTGCGGACCGAAAAAAGGCAACTGCGCATGCGCGCGTATCCCGGCTTCTATGTAAGGTGAGACGTCAGGCGCATCAGGTATGCAAGAATGACCGGCGGCCATTTTGGAAAATCCTGTGCCATGAGCGGTGCACTACAGAGGCCTTATAGCTCAAGGCAACTCATACAGAGAAAAACATTATCAGCGTCAGACATAAGTGACCAAACTTCGGCCATCTTTGAAGGTCCTCTGCCCTAAATATGACATTACAAGAACAATGAGGCTAGAGGTATTAAGAAAAACAGACCGGGAGGGAAAAAGGGCAGCACTAGTTGTCAAAAGAAGGGCAACAAAGCATAGCCAACATTGATTAAGAAATGCGATGCTGAGTGCCCCAGGTGTCCGTGCAGGCCAAAAGAGTAGAGGAAAAACGTAATTCCTGTCATTTTCCTCCACACCCCTTATGCCACTGCACTGAACTGTACATACCTCTGCCTTCTCCGGAACCAACCCTGGCCTGTTATATGACCAAGCTTCTGCCTAACGCTAAACATACTCTGCCTTCTCCGGAACTGACTCTGACCTGTTATACAACCAAGCTTCTGCCTAATGCTAAACTGTACCTACCTCTGCCTGATCTGGAACTGACCCTGGACTGTTTGACCACGTTTCTTGTCTGCCCCTTGGACTGATCTTTTACCCTGCAATGCTAGTGGGAACACAGGGGTCTCACATATGTGAGGGGCTTCAGAATTGTTTTTCTGGATGAAGAAACAAATTTTTTAGTTTTCTCATTCCTGGATTAGGGTCTGGAGACTCAGAGGGTTCAAAGAGATTTGGGTGGGAGAAGCCTCTACCCATCCCCATTCTTTCCTGGCCTGCTACTTGAACCATGTTCCTGCTTACTACCAGGACCAATATTTTGGCACTGCTGGCAATGTCTCTACTTGCACTGACCCTGGACTGTATATGGACAGTATCCCAGCCTGTACTGACTATGGACAATATTCCTGCCTAGATAATTTCATTCACCGTCGCTGACCATGTCCCTGCCTGCTGCCTGGATCAGGGCTCTACTCCTGTGGACAAATGCACTACCAAAACCACAGGTAATCTTTTGTTTACCCTTTGCTCAGCAGATTGTAAGGAAATTAGATGCATAATTTATGTCCCTAGAACACCTGATGGTGCTCCTTTTGGGCCTCTATGTGGCCAGGCTGTGTAAAAAGCTCACACATGTGGTATCGCCTTACTCAGGAGTAGCAGAATATATTTGGGGTGTCATTGTTGCTATCTACATGCTATCTGTTGAAAATATCTTATAAATGGACAACTCTGTGTAAGAAAAATGCGTTTTCATTTTTTTTCCAAATATTCTAAAAACTTCTGGAAAAAATAAACCGTTCAAAAGACTCATTATTCCTCATAGATTATACGTTGGGGTATTTGCTTTCCAAAATGGGGTCACTTTTTGGGCGTTTCCATTGTCCTGGTGCTCCAGGACCTTCAAAATTGTAATAGGTGGTTGAGAGATTAGATGTGTAATTTATGCTCCTTGAATGCCTGAAGGTGCTACTTCAATGTTGGGCCTCTGTATGTAGCCAGGCTTCGTAAAAGTCTCACACGTGGTATAGCCATACTCAGGAGGAGTAGCAGAATATATTTTGGGGTGTAATTTTTTCTACGTACATGCCATCTGTTGGAAATATCTTATAAATGGACAACTTTGTGTAAAAAAAAATGCGTTTTCATTTTTTTCCACATTTTCTAAAAACTTCTGGAAAAAATGAACAGTTCTAAAGACTCATTATGCCTCATGGATTATACGTTGGTGTGTTTGCTTTCCAAAATGGGGTCACTTTATGGCCGTTTCCATTGTCCTGGTGCTCCAGGGCCTTCAAAAGTGTAATATGTGGTTGAGAGATTAGATGTGTAATTTATGCTCCTAGAACGCCTGAAGGTGCTACTTCACTGTTGGGCCTCTGTATGTGGCCAGGCTGTTTAAAAGTCTCACACATGTGGTATCGCCATACACAGGAGGAATATTAAAATATATTTTGGGGTGTAATTTGTGGAATGTACATGCCATGTGAGAGAAATAACCTGTTATAATGACAATTTGGTATGAAAAAAAATAAAAATAAAAAAAAATCTTCATTTTGTAAAGAATTGTGGGAAAAAATTACAACTTCAGAAACTAACCATGCCTCTCACTAAATACCTTGGAATGTCTACTTTCCAAAAAGGGGTCATTTGGGGGGTATTTGTACTTTTCTGGCTTGTTAGGGTCTCAAGAAATTAGAAATGAAATTAGAAATGCTGTCAGTACATCGGGTGTGATCAGATGTGATCAATTTCCAGTGATTGGCACCATAGCTTGTAGACGCTATAACTTTCACACAGACTAAATAATATCCACTAATTTGGGTTATTTTTACCAAAGATATGTAGCAGTATAAATTTTGGCCCAAATTTATGAAGAAAATTTACTTATTTGCAAAATTTTATAATAGAAATGAAGAAAAATGCATTTTTTCCATTTATAGCACAAAAAATAAAAAACCCAGAGGTGATCAAATACCACCAAAAGAAAACTTTATTTGTGTGAAAAAAAGGATGAAAATTTCATATGGGTACAGTGTTGCATGACTGAGTAATTGTCATTCAAAATGTGAGAACACTGAAAGCTGAAAATTGGTCTGGTTAGGAAGGGGGTTTAAGTGCCCAGTGGTCAAGTGGTTAAATAAATGGACCACCTTTTATGTAAACCATAACTGAGCTAAACTAACCCTCCACAGTCGTGAGCAATTTCGCTACAAGGCAAACTCTAGATGCATTAAAGACACCTAAACAAAATTCTGTGGATTATGGGGCTCTACCTATACTTACCACTGTGCTCCCACTGTGGAGACTCTTAAAAGTTAGGGGTAGGGTCTGCAGGATACAGGGTGCCTTGCCTGGGCCTGCAGCTTATGCATGTATTTTCAAATGTGTGCAACTAAACCCCTGTTTTTAACGCATACTGTTAGACAGGTCAATTTGGTTGGTGGCAGGCTGGTTGGTAAGTTGAGCTTGGAAATTCCTTGGTTTTATTTGACATGCGTTTGCCCTTCCAGCGCTCCTTGCTGTGAAGACGAGTTATAGGTGGGGGCATTGACCTTTTTTTGTATTGTTGACATATTGGTCAGGCAACTCACTGACACTTTTGCTACCATAGTGCAATGTGCTGGGTTTTCAGTGTGTTCCTGCGCCTTTGAGGGGTGTGCTCCCACCAGTCACCTGCCCTTCATCTATCCATCAGAATGCATGTGCTCCCACTGTGGAGACTTAAAAGTTAGAGGTAGGGTCTGCAGGATACAGGGTGCTTTGCCGGGGCCTGCAGCTTACGTATGTATTTGCAAATGTGTGCAACTAAATACTTCAACCTACATGTTTAACACTGTGAAAATATTCTAAAATATAATTTTGGTTAATTAATATATGTATATGTATACATAACTGCTTTATATTGAATATATATATATATATATATATATATATATTTTTTTTTTTTTTTTTTAAATACCTCATGGCTGGAGCACCTTTTAGGCATGTAAACCATAGCTGAGCTAAATGAACCCTCTACAGTTGTGGACAATTTAGCTACAAGGCAAACTCTAGATGCATTAAAGACACCAGAACAAAATTCTGTGGATTATGCAGCTCTACCTATACTTCAACCTACATGGTTAACACTGTGAATATATTTTAAATTGTATTTTTGTAAATGAATATATGCACTGTATATGTGTATACATAACTGCTTAATATTGATTTTCAAATTTGTTAACATATTTTAATATTTTTTTACATTTACTTATGTAGTCTTTAAATGTTTCATAAAACTAACCAATAATCGGTATGGTTACCAGCTACCAGCGGAAGTGCATATGGTCATCAGTCAAAACAGGACATTATATTAAATGACTTGTGAAAAACTTCAGTTGGGTGTAGCACCAGACAAAACCAGAAGGGGGATGAAGTGAACCAGTCAAAAAAATGGATTCAGCAGTAGTGGGCAGTAGTGGGCAGAGCAGCTGTGATGCTTCATTACTACCCCTATAACAAGAAAGTAGATCTCTACTAGTCTACATAGTAGCCTTTATGTTCTTGGCTTTGTGTACAATATTTGTCTCATACACCTCAGGCCCCTGCTTTGTTTCCCTGGGTGACCCACTAGTGTAGAAATCAATTACACAGCTCAGTCCCTCCTCCTGTAATCAGTCAGTCTAAAAATACATCATTGTCAGTCATAGATTTGCCTTCAGCTTCCTCTTATACTTGAGGGCTGGTTACACCAGATGCAGCCCAGTGCATTTTTATTCTGCATTGAAAACACATGGACAGTGTTTAACATTTATTCCAATGGTCCTAGTTCACATCAGTGCAGTACATTCCAGTGCAGTCAACAAAAGCAGAACATGTTGCATTTTTTCTATATGGAATGCATCTGGAAAGTGGCAAAATGCATCAAAAACACACCAGAAAGCACATGTCCTCAGCTAAAGTAAAGAAAAAGAGGGGAAAAAGGCGTTGGGACATATCCAAAAAGCAGTGGAGTGCACCAAGAGCGTGCATGCAGAAACACATCCAGAACGCAGAAATTGTAGTGTGAACTGATCCTGAGAGAACATTCTTAGTCACCGTCAATTTATAAAAAGACCTGTGGTTTTAACATATACAGTTGCTTTATATTGTGACATGTAAGTAATTATTTCATGTAGTTCTTTAAGCCCGGGTTCACACTATACCGGGCAGCGGATCGCACAGGAGCGCTGTGCGTCCCTGTTCCCCGTTTCAGGGATGAATCAGGGCCGATTCTATGCCTGAATTCGGCCCTGAAACGGAGCCAAAGACGCACAGCGTTTTTGTGCAGTGCGTTCCGCAGCCGCCCCGGAGATATGTGATTTGGCTCCATAGGGAGCCAGTCACATTCTCCTACTATGCAAATTAGATGTGGGGAAACGCACATCTAATTCGCATAGGTGTGAACCCGGGCTAAAGGTTTCAATAGGTCCCTTAAAAATCCAAAAATAGTAGAAACAAACAAACAATACTTGTTACATATAAAAACATGCTTGCATTATTATTATAATGTAAAATACCTTCTGAAGAACTGTGTCCAGGTCCCAGTGGTACAGTAAGAGCTGACTGACTGATTTTCACGCCTCTCCCTTCGGGATCATCATCTCCAGTAATCACTTGCACAGCATATACTGCATGTTTTCCTGATGATGGCTCTATTCCTTCTGTTTCAGTTACCTCACCCTGGCTTCGTGATCCACTACCTCCAGGTACAGCAGGGAACTGACAAAATCTTCCTGTGAATTCAGATGGGCACAGGCAGTGATTGTTGGAAGAGCACTGGCCACCATTCATGCAGGGTATTGGGCAAACCACTGTATGAAGATACAAAAATATCAGTTAAGGTTATTACATAAATATATATATATATATATATATATATATATATATATATATATATATATATATATATATATATATACATACATATATATATACATATATATATATACACACATATTTATTACAATGGGGTTGATTTACTAAAGGCAAATCCACTCTGCACTACAAGTGCCCTGCAAGTGCACTTAGAGGTGCAGTCGCTGTAAATCTGAGGGAAAGTTCTGAAATTAGGGGAAGCTCTGCTGATTTCATCATCCAATCAAGCAAAAATGCTATTTTTTATTTTCCTTGCATGTCCCCTACGGATCTTCAGCGACTGCACTTTCAAGTGCACTTGCAGTGCAAAGTGTATTTCCCTTTAGTAAATCAACCCCATAGTTTCACAAATTCCATTTAGTTCAACCAATAGAAAAAAAAACTAATAGAAAACCCCTATATACACAATCCAATGCAAACAGTTGATTCAGAGGAAGGCAAACAAAACCAAAACAACAAAACGAGAGAAAAAAAATATTTTCTGAACCCCCAGAAAGCAATCAGATATTTCCTGGATCAACTACCCCTGGTGTTATTACCAGTGAATATTAGTACCCAGTTATATTCTGTGCATTTGGGAATGCATCCAAATCTTTTTTTTTTCTTTAAACAATCTGCTAAGCTGGTCAGAACTAGTTCTAGAGTCTATTCCACATTTTCACAGCTCTTAAGGTGAATAAGCCTTTCCGTATGTAGAGGTTCAATCTCTTTTCCTCCAGATGTAAAGGCTATTCGATCAGCCTTTAAAGTAAAAAAGAATATGGGCTACTATTTCTGATGTCCTTTTGAAATTGCAGTTGCCTGGCTGTTATGCTCACCCACTGGCTGCAATATTTCACTAACAGAAAGGATGACAGCGCTATATGGATGGGAGTGGATGACTATAGATCCTCAAAGTATATAAAACCTGAGCCAACGGTAAAGGCTAAAAGGATAAAATTTATTGTTCACAGTACAAAGTTGTACACAATGTAAAATTAAACCCATAATGGGTTATACGATACCATGCTGGAGGTTGTACAGGCAGATGGGCTAATGTCCACTGGGTCCGTTAGGCTGAGAAGCAGGAGGGTGCAATGTGGCGTGTGGGAATGAGCTGCTGAAAGCGAGTCCCAAACACTTCGGAGCTGAGCCGGAGTCCGTCTGCGCTCCCTAGAGACGTCACTACGACCACAGGTCGGAAGTCCAGGACCAGAGTTATTGCCGATCTGACCAGCATGGAACACAAGTGGAATCTGTTGCCGTGACAATGCGTTTTGCGCTTATGCGCTTTATCAAGACTTGATAAAGCGCATGCGTGCAAAACGCTCTTTTAACCTGATGAAAGGTGATGTCTTATTAAGTGGCTGTGGGATAATTTCACTGTTGTTTGCACTTCTAGGGGTTTTTTTTTAATCGGGCAGTGCAAAGAAAAAGGGAGTTTGGGACTTTGTATGAGGAAAGTGATATAGCTGAATAAAAGATAAATCCGTATCAACGTATTTATTTGTAGACAACACAATAAACTGTACTACCTATTACATGGGTATTAGGTAATAAATTATATACACACATCAAAATGCACAGTACAATTCATGCATATACAGAATAAGCATCGCAGCACATATAAATGAGTAATAGCCGATATGTGTTCCATATCATATAATCAAAACTGATTAAATATAACATATTGTGATATAGATAGAGTAAACCGTGTCTTAAAAAAAATTAGCTGCATTAGAGGAGTAGCAATTTGTTTTTCAAAAAGTGTTTCTTTTACACATAAATAAGAAATAATATAATATTTGTTGGAGATAACAATCTAGCTTTAGATTTGTCACTAGATAAATCCAATGCTACCCACGCTTACTTCAAGCATCCCCGAAGGCAGGCCTGTGAGTAGCTAAGTTATTGAATTCTCTTAATATGGTAGATGCGTGGCGTGAGTTTAACCCAACGACGAGGGATTATACCTTCTTTTCTGCACCCCATGCGACATACTCGTGTATTGATCATGTCTTTATTCCGTGCTCCCTAGTGCCCAGTATCCACAAGGCCACTATTAAAGATACAGCGTGATCTGACTGACCACGCTATGGTTTCAGTGTCACTGCTAGTCCTATCACTTGCCCCTCACTCGCAACAGTGGAGACTCAATGAATTGCTCTCATCCGATCCTTGCTGGTGTGAAGACATCCGGATATATTTAAAACAATATTTCACTGAAAACTCAATCTAGGATATTCCTCTGGTGAGGGTGTGGCCAGCCCACAAAGCTGTACTGTGGGGGAAATTGAACCAGTTGTCTTCCCAACTTCACCAGACTCGTCAGGAATGAATCCAAATGTTAGACTCTGAATGAATTAATCTCTGCTTAAGGCTGGGTTCACACTGCTGCGGTGCGGGAACGCAGCAAATTTACTGCAGGTTCCCGCATCGCACCAACTCGCACGGCAGTTCACACTGCCATATGCGAACTGCTGGGGAGTGTCATACAATGTTAATGACACCCCCAGTTCAGCCCGCATATCGCACTGCGAACTGACAATTCGGACATTTTCGGATCGCATAGGTGTGAACACCCATGCGATCCGATTCTGGTCCGAACAAAAAAAAGGGTCCTGTGCGAGTTTGGACCGAATGCGGGGCGATATCAGCCATACTATCTGTATGGCTGATATCGCACAGCACCGACATCGCATGTGATGTGAACAGCAGTGCGCTGCGAATCACATACGATGTCTGCCACCGCAGCAGTGTGAACCCAGCCTAAATGTCACAAACGTACCCCGGACCTAGCCCTGCTTTAACGAGTTGAGTAGGTCCGATATAGAACTGAACTTGGCCCTGACGATGAAAGCGGCGACGAGTATACGTTGGGCTTCCACTAAATTCTATATGCATAAGATAAAAATTGGGTCTCTACTCGCCCATAAACTCAATCCTTGTATGCATATCAATGCAGTACCTAAGGTCTGCTGCTCTGATGGCAGATATTCCCAAAGCCCCTGTAAAGTGCTAGAGGGCTTTAGGAATTTTCATTCTTCTCTGTATCAGGCCCCGGGGGGGGGGGGGGGGGGTGAAGATTCCCCCGCTTGTGCACAATATTTGGAGAGCTTATTTCTCCCTAAAATACCATAAAATACAAAAACTGGTTCCGCCCTGGGGCATGATGGTTTTCCAGCTCTATATTATTGTAAATTTCAGGATGCCCTGGTCCGTCACTTGTTGGAGTATTTCAATGCCATCTGGGGTGGAGCCCCCTTAGATTCCTCTTCATACAGTTGTGCTCATAAGTTTACATACCCTGACAGAATTTATGATTTCTTGTCCATTTTTCAGAGAATATGAATGATAAAACAAAAACCTTTTCTTTCACTCATGGTTAGTGTTTGGCTGAAGCCATTTATTATCAATCAACTGTGTTTACTCTTTTTAAATCATAATGACAACAGAAACTACCCAGATGACCCTGATCAAAACTTTACATACCCCATTTCTTATGGTTGTGAATTGCCCCCTTTAACATTAATGACAGCTCGAAGTCTTTTGTGGTATTTGTGGATGAGGCTCTTTATCTTCTCAGATGGTAAAGCTGCCCATTCCTCTTGGCAAAAAGCCTCCAGTTCCTGTAAATTATTGGGCTGTCTTGCATGAACTGCACGTTTGAGATCTCCCCCCGAGTGGCTCAATGATATTGAGGTCAGGAAATTGAGAAGGCCACTCCAGAGTCTTCACTTTATTCTGCTGTAGCCAATGACAGGTTGACTTGGCCTTGTGTTTTGGATCATTGTCATGTTGTAATGTCCAAGTACGTCTCATGCGCAGATTCCTGGCTGATGAATGCAAAAGTCCATCAAGTCCAACCTATGTGTGTGTGATTATATGTCAGTATTACCTTGTATATCCCTGTATGCTATGGTCATTCAGGTGCTTATCTAATAGTTTCTTGAAACTATCGATGCTCCCCGCTGAGACTACCGCCTGTGGAAGTGAATTCCACATCCTTGCCGCTCTTACAGTAAAGGCGGCGCGGCACGGTCACATGGTGCGCTCGGTGAGGCTGGTTGGAAGGAGAATCATGCAACCTTTATGAATGAGTTGAAGAACCTTCAAGCTACAGGACTCACTACTCTTGGCCAGGCACTAAGATCTTCCTTTGACTTACTCAATTTAAATCGTTTGGTGTCTGCAATTGATAACTGTGGACAGATACCATGCTATGGCCAGTCTTCTTCTCTTCTGGGCTACCTGGGTTTTTAATTGAGTATGTGGATACATGGATACCGAAAGTGGGCCTTAGAGATTGATCCCCTGCCATCCGAACACCGTGATCATCAGCAAGCTCAAAGGCCTTGGCTGGGCTATAGCCATCTGCCTTTTAAGCTTGCCATTTCGTAAGCTCAATCAACAGCTACGGTGGTTGGGCACACTGCTTGTATATGCACACTGTGGTGTTATTATTTCTTTGCATGTTCCCAATGGACATTTTGTTTTCCCTGATGTTAACCGTTATGGACATTTTTTAGCACAGCTTCCCCCATTTCTTAGACTTTTTGGTGTTATCGCATTGTATGCTGCTGTTTTTTGCCACTGTTTTGCTAGCGCAGTATTTCTACATTCCCTTACAGTAAAGAACCCTCTATATAGTTTAAGGTTAAACCTCTTTTCTTCTAATTTTAATGAGTGGCCACGAGTCTTGTTAAACTTCCTTCCGCAAAAAAGTTTTATCCCTATTGTGGGGTCACCAGTACCAGTATTTGTAAATTGAAATCATATCCCCTCGCAAGCGTCTCTTCTCCAGAGAGAATAAGTTCATTGCATGCAACCTTTCCTCATAATTAATATCCTCCAGACCTTTTATTAGCTTTGTTGCCCTTCTTTGTACTCTATCCATTTCCAGTACACCCTTCCTGAGGACTGGTGCCCAGAACTGGATGGCATACTCTAGGTGCGGCCGGACAAGAGTCTTGTAGAGCGAGAGAATTATCGTCTTATCTTTGGAATTAATCCCCTTTTTAATGCATGCCAATATTCTGTTTACTTTTTTAGCAGCAGCTTGGCATTGCATGCCATTGCTGAGCCTATCATCTACTAGGACCCCTAGGTCATTTTATAGATTGCAGTCATATTTTCTTTATCATACATCATGGGACACAGAGCCACAGTAATAACTGTATGGGTTATATGGCACCTTCAGGTGATGGACACTGGCACACCCTAAACAGGAAGTTCAATTCCCTCATATAACCCCTCCCCTTACCGGGAGTACCTCAGCTTTTTCGCCAGTGTCTTAGGTGTTGGTCACGAGTAAACATATGCTGTGCTAAGCTCCGCTGGAATATTCCTTACTGGGGCAAGCCATGCAACCGGATCCATTCAAAGTGTCTTTTCCAGACCCAATTGAATGGTACCTGGGCCTCGTGTCCGAAGAATCAAGGTTTTACCTGTAATGCTTCTCTTTTTAGAGAGCTGGACTCCGGGATCCAGTATTTGTTTTTTTCAGCCATATTCCTTGCGGGGTGCTTTTTACAGGCCCAGGGCTGTGGATCCCCCGATAATAAGGGGGCCCCAGTCCCTGAAGGTTTTCCAAATGGAGCCTACCGTAAGAGGTGAAGATTGGGTCTGTTACCACAGAACCCTGCAGCTGGATAAGGTAAGGGAGATTCCTAAGGAATTTTTCTAATTCTTGTGGGTTTTCTCCGTAAGTAAATGTTGTCATGCCTATAGTCACCACCGGGGGCTGTCAAGAACATGTACCTGTTCCATGCTTGCCAGTCTCGCTCTGTGTACAAGCTGCACGCTTCCTCTGGCCCAAGCTCCAGGTTAAGTCGTGGGAAAGGGTTTTTTTTTCTCCTAGGAATGTCCCCCCACCTGGATAGCTTTCCTCCAGGCAGAGGGTGCATGGCATCAGACGGCAATATGTCGCCCCGCTCCCACCGCCATTACGGCGCTTCCCTTCGGCAGCTCTCCTCCACCCCAGTCCTCCTCCATGCTGTCCAGTCAGGATCGGAGCCCGCTCGCGCAGGAAAACGATCTATTCTAAAATAGATGAGGGGGCATGGTGGGTGGTCGGAGGAAGGGGGCGGGGCTTACTTTTTCAGGTGCATACAGCTAAAGGAGGGATACAGAGCAGACGGGTGGCATGTGAGTGGGTGACACAGGCATTCCCAGGCACATTTACTTAAGCATCAGGCTGAGCTTAATAGCAGCGGCAGTTGCTGGACTATTGCTCAGCAGTGGGTGCATTTTTTTGGTGGTACCTCTGTGTTTGTGCTCAGCACTATGACCAGAGGAGGTGGTTCAAATGCCACAAAAACCAGGGGCACAAAGGGGTCGCCCTCAGGTCCTAAGGACCCTCCCTCTGTAACACCATCCCGATCTAATGGGGCTGGTAAGAGTGAGCCATCGGGGTCATCAGGGGCTGCAATTGCTTCCAACACTTCAGCCCCTGTCTATATAACTGAGCAGGTTTTCTCCTCAGCTATGAGTGGTTTAGAGGAAAGATTAGTGGCTTTAATCACGTCTTCACAGAGTGGAAGAAAACACATTAGGTCCCCTTCTACCACCCAGGATCCTCAAACGGAGAAACTGTGGGAGGGGGAATCCCCCTCAGAGGACCGTGATCAGGCTGACGATTCCTCTTCTGAGGAATCAAGTGGGGAAGGACCTTCTTCAGCTTCACATGCTGAGAATCTGCTGGTGCATTCTTTTACTGAAATGGTCTGCTCCACATTTAAGCTACCCTTTTACGGAGTCGGTTGAGGAGCACACTTCCTGTTTGGGTTCACTAAAGCCTACGCAAGCCTTGCGTGCCTTTCCTGTCCATTCATTACTAGAAAAGCTTATGTATTCTGAGTGGGATCACCCAGATAAGCACTTTTTCCCTCCTAAAAAGTTTTCAACACTTTATCCTATGGAGGAAAAATTTACTAAGATGTGGAGTATACCAGCAATTGACGCTGCTATATCCTCTGTGAATAAAAGTTTGATTTGTCCGGTTGACAATGCACAAATGCTTAGGGATCCAACTGATAAAATATTGGAATTCCTGTTAAAAAACATTTTCTCCCTGGCAGGTTCAGTGGCTCAACCTGCAGTGGCAGCAATTGGGGTATGTCAGTCCTTGAGAGACCATTTGAAACTCAAGGTGTTCCCTGAACAGCAGGCCCGGGAATTAGCTGAGATGCCAGCAGCTTTGTGCTTTGCAATTGACGCAATCAGAGATTCTATTCTTCAAACCTCTTGCCTTACGCTTGGGTTGGTACATAGGCGTAGAATCTTATGGTTGAAAAGTTGGTCAGCCAAAGCGCCATGCAAAAAGCTCCTGGCTGGTTTTCCTTTCTGCTGTGAAAAGCTGTTTGAGGAGGATTTGGACAAATATATCCAAAAAATATCAAGTGGAAAAAGTACCCTTTTGCCAGTTAAGAAAAAGAGTAAACGTCCCTCATTTAAACGGGCTCCTTCTCCAGTGCCAGGGGCATCAGCCTCCAGGCAGTCGTGACGGCCTCCACCGTCAGGTTCAAGAGGTAAACCTCAGGGTCAGGAGGAAACCCGCAAGACAGAACGCTAAAGCCTCTTTATGAAGGGGCGCCCCCAGTCGCTTGAGTGGGGGAAGACTTCTGCAGTTCTCAAAGGTCTGGCAGGAAGAATTTCGGGACAGATTGGTGGTCTCCACAATAGCTCTAGGTTACAAACTAGAGTTCTGAGAATTCCAATCTCCTCGTTTCCTCAGGTCAAATATCCCCAAAGATCCAGAGAAAAAGAAGTCTCTATTTCTAGCGTTAGACCAACTTTTGTCACAAAAAGTGATCATGGTGGTCCCCGTGGAAGAGCAGGGGTCAGGGTTTTATTCAAACCTTTTCACGGTACCAAAACCAAATGGGGATGTCAGACCCATTCTAGATCTCAAAGATCTAAACCGGTTCCTGAAAATTTGCTCTTTTCACATGGAATAAATCCGATCAGTAGTCCTCATCCTACAAGGGGGAGAGCTCCTGGCATCAATCGACATCAAGGATGCATACCTGCATGTACCTATTTTCCCCGCTCACCAGAAGTATCTGCGTTTCAAAGTAGAAAAACTTCATTTTCAGTTTGTAGCCTTGCCTTTTGGTCTAGCTACTGCACCTTGAGTGTTTACAAAACTCCTGGCCCTTCCTCTGGCCAGATTAAGGACTCAAGGTATAACAATAATAGCATACCTGGACAACCTGCTCTTAATAGACCGGGCGGTAGTCCACTTGGACCAAAGCGTGGTCACCACAGTAAACTACCTGGAATACCTAGGTTGGGTCATCAACCTAGAGAAATCTTCTTTAAAGCCAGTAAGAAGATTAGAGTACTTGGGTCTGGCCATAGATACAGACCAGAAGAAGGTGTTTTTACCCCAGGCAAAGATCAGCACCATAAAGGAGCTGGTCCGAGGGGTCAGGGCAAAGAAGGGTCCTTCCATTCGCCTTTGTATGAGGTTGTTGGGGAAGATGGTGGCTTCATTCGAAGCAGTTCCCTATGCTCAGTTTCATTCGAGACTGCTGCAAAACAGTATCCTATCGGCCTGGAACAGATGATTAAGGCACTAGATTTTCCAATGCGTTTGTCGCCAAAAGTGCGCCAGAGCCTCAGTTGGTGGAGGATATCTGAGTATCTGCAGAAGGGGAAATCCTTCTTACCGGTTACCTGGAAGGTGGTAACAACAGATGCCAGCCTTTCAGGTTGGGGAGCAGTCTTGGAAGAAGCGTCTGTCCAAGGGAAATGGTCCAGAACTGAAAGGACCTTGCCCATCAACATTCTAGAGATTCGGGCAGCGCGTCTAGCCCTAAGGGCCTGGACATTCAGGTTGCAGAATTCTCCTGTCAGGATTCAATCCAACAATGCCACAGCAGTGGCTTATATCAATCACCAAGGGGGCACCAGAAGTCATGCAGCCCAGGAAGAGGTAAACCATATCCTAACCTGGGAAGAAAAACATGTGCTGTGCATATCAGCAATCTTCATTCCAGGGGTAGAGAATTGGCAGGCAGACAACTTAAGTCGCCAGCAGTTGTTACCGGGGGAATGGTCCCTTCACCCCGACATCTTTGTGGCTATAGGCCAAAGATAGGGATCCCGGATTTAGATCTGTTTGCGTCCAGGTTCAACAACAGTCGACAACTTTGTGTCAAGAACAAGGGATCCACTCGCATGCTGAAAAGATGCGTTAGTGAACTCATTCATCAGTTCTCACTGATTTATGCATTCCCTCCTATTCTGCTGCTACCTCGACTTCTTTTCAGGATCAAGCGGGAAAGGAAGTCGGTAGTTCTTGTGGCCCCAGCGTGACCCAGAAGCTCTTGTTATGCAGAAATAGTAAAGATGGCGGTAGGGGCCCCATGGACCCTACCACTGCGTCCAGACCTGCTATCGCAGGGACCAGTGTTCCATCCTACTTTACAAATGCTAAATTTAATGGTTTGGCTATTGAAACCCACATTCTAAAGGATCGTGGGCTTTCAGGCTCAGTGATACCTACCTTGATTAATGCAAGAAAGCCAGCTTCCAGAGTCATTTATTATAGAGTCTGGAAGGCATATGTTTCCTGGTGTGAATCCAGTGGTTGGCATCCTAGGAAGTATGTCATAGGTAGAATTCTTGCCTTTCTGCAAATGGGGCTAGAGATGAAACTGGCCTTGAGCACTATCAAGGGTCAGGTCTCGGCCTTATCAGTATTGTTTCAACGTCCACTTGCTTCGCATTCTTTGGTCTGAAGCTTTATACACCAGTTAGAGCACCCCTGAACCCCTGGGACTTGAATTTAGTTCTGGCGGCATTACAGAAACAGTCTTTTGACCCAATACAACATATTCCTTTGGTCCTTTTGACAAGGAAGCTAGTTTTTCTGGTAGCCATTTCTTCTGAAAGAAGGGTATCAGAGTTGGTGGCTCTTTCTTTCTTATTTAATCATTCACAAGGATAGAGTAGTATTGCGTCCTCATCCTAGCTTTCTGACAAAGGTGGTTTCAGGTTTTCACCTAAACCTGGATTTTGTTTTACCTTCATCTTTTCCAGAACCCTGTTCTAAGGAAGAAAAGTCACTGCATCCTTTGGATGTAGTGGGAGCAGTCAAAATCTATTTGAAGGCAACTGCTCAGATTCGGAAAACAAGTTTTGTTCGTATTGCCCGAAGGTCCTAGGAAAGGACAGGCAGCATCGAAATCCACTATTGCCAAATGGATTCAGCAGGTAATTATTCAAGCTTATGGCTTGAAGAGGAAGATTCCACCTTTTCAGGTCAAAGCGCACTCCACCAGGGCTGTTAGTGCTTCGTGGGCAGTGCATCACCAAGCTCCATGGCTAAAATCTGCAAGGCTGGTCTTCAGTCCATACATTCTTTTTTTTTTTTTTTTTTTTGCCACATCAGCGAGGTATTTTCTCTGGGAGTACTTTTTCAAATTTTTTAAAAAATATTTAAATCTGTCCCATTCTTTCGTTACATCATCGTGGCAAAAAAAACAAGTAGATCCTTCGATAAACACATGAAAAATTATCCAAACAGTATTTATTGCTCATCTTTCCATTTAACTCCCCCTTCCTATTCCCCCCTCACCCTACCCCCCTCCCCTCCTCTCCGAGACCATACCCAGCCTGTTTTCCCACCCCTTTCTTCTCCACACTCCTCTCCTCTGCCTCTCATTTAGCCTCCTAGCGCTCCTTTCTCCTTATCGGCTGCTCACTATCTGATTTGACCTAGGTAGTCCACATCTCAATGGCTCTTGGAGATTCCTTAAATTCCACCCAGGCACTCCATTTTGTTTCATGGGCCCCCATTTTCATCCCTTCACTGAACCTTAAGTATTCTAGGTCCTGGATCTCATTAATTTTATTAAATCAGTCCCTCATCCCGGGTCTCTCTTTCCTTTGCCAATACTTGGGTATCAGGCTTTTAGCTGCATCGGTAAGGTGTGGCAAAAGCGTTCTCAGATAGGTTTTAGTGGGCATTTTGCTCATATGAAATAGGCAGACCCATGGATCATCTGGTATGTCTATTCTAGTAATATCTTTAATAAATTCCCTCACTTCTCTCCAAAATGACTTAATTTCCGGACAAAGCCACCAGATGTGGGCCTTTGTCCCTGGTTCTTTACACCCCCTCCAGCACTGTTGTGGGGTTACACTTTGGAATTTGTTCAAGCGGTCCGGGGTCAAATACATCTTAGTCAGACACTTAAAGTTTAGCTCTAACATTTTGTAGTTTACCGAAGTGGCGGAGACTCTCTTTAATATCAGAGTCACTTCTGGGCCTGTAAGCTTCTGTCCTAATTCCTTCTCCCACTTCTCCACAAAAGCCGGGGTTTCAATGAGCCCTATTAACATTTTGTATATCTGGGAAAACCCGCCCTTTCTATCCTTATCCATACACATTCTCTCTAGTGGAAGTAAGTTCTTAACTGATCTAATTGGTTGCGGTAGGGAGTCAACAAAGTGTCTCAATTGATTGTATCGCCATGTATTGATAACCAGTAGATTTTTCTTTTCTTTAAGCTCTTGGAGCGTACATAATTTATCTTGGCACATTACATCTTTTAGCTGAATGTTCTCATCCAGTAACCACCCTCCAAACCACTCCCCTTTCCCTGGTGCGACAAATTCTGAGTCTTTAAGTGATATTAGAGGGGAGTTAAACCCCCAGTGTTCCCTTTTGTGTAGCTTATCCCATATATTTAGTGCATGTCTAGTAATCTTGTGCATTTCCGTGCTAAATTTCCTTAAGTGAGGTGGAGTCCAAATTATTTTAT
Source organism: Aquarana catesbeiana (assembly GCF_042186555.1). NCBI lineage: Eukaryota > Metazoa > Chordata > Amphibia > Anura > Ranidae > Aquarana > Aquarana catesbeiana. The sequence goes on along the minus strand of NC_133334.1, from coordinate 171,409,957 downwards.
TCAACTTTGTGTCACTAATTATCTTTTACATTTTTACCCAGTGTTTATCTTCTTTATCTTTAACCCAATCTATTACTATGGCGAGAGCAATAGCTTCATAATATTTACCGACATCTGGTGCTCTCCACCCCCCTTTACCCTTATCTTTTGTCAGTTGTGTGTATTTTAATCGTGGTACTTTTCCTCTCCAAATAAACCTTAATAACATCGAGTGTAATTTTCTAAGGTAGGTTTGCGGGAGCGTCACTGGGAGCATTTGCATTTTATATGTAATTTTTGGCAGTAAGACCATTTTATAGATATTTATTATCCCCGCCCATGATAACTGTCCTTGTGAAATTCTATTGAGTTCTTGCTTTACCTCATTGAGAAGCGGTAAGAAGTTTACTTGGAAGAGCGTCTCTAGTGAGGTGGTGATTTTAACCCCTAAATAGTTTAACTCTTTTTTCCCCCACATAAAGGGGAAATGCTTTTGGTATGATTGGTCTCTAGTTTTGTTCATGTTAATGCCTAATGTTTCTGATTTATTTGGGTTAACTTTGAAGTTGGATAACTTCCCATATTCTAATAGGGTGGCCATGATATTCGGGAGGGAGATCCTTGGGCGAGTTATGTAAAGCAAAATATCGTCCGCAAATGCAGCAAGCTTATATTCGTCTTTACCTATAGTTACCCCACTTATGTCCGGGTTCAGTCTAATCTTAGATAGAAGGGGTTCCAGGGATAGTACGAACAACATCGGGGAGAGTGGGCACCCCTGTCTTGTACCATTATACATATCAAACGGTTCCGACAGGACACCGTTTATCCTCACTCTCGCTGTCGGTCCGGAATATAATGCTCCTATCCATTTACGCATCCTATTCCCGAGGCCAATATCCTCTAGTGTGCTCATCATGAAGTCCCAGTCTACTCTGTCAAACACTTTTTCCGCGTCTATTGACAAGAGTAGACCTGGGACTCCACTCTGTTTGATTTGTTGTACCACTAGGAGAGTTTTGATGCCATTATCGCGTCCCTGTCGGCCCGCAACAAACCCAACCTGATCTGGATGTATAATCCTACTAATTAAGGGTTTCAGTCTTTCCGCGATCACTTTTGCGAATAATTTTGTATCCACATTTAAAAGAGAAATAGGCCTATAGCTGGAGCACAGTGTACTGTCTTTGCCTTCTTTGGGAATAATAACTATATTTGCTGCCAAAGCCTCTTTCCTCATTTCCCCTATGTCCCTGGTATTATTCATAAGAGAGCACATTTTTGGTATCAGACAGTCCTGGTATTTCTTATAATACAGCACCGTCAGCCCATCCGGGCCTGGGCTTTTACCAACTTGCATCTCTTTAAGCGCCTTTCTCACTTCCACTTCGGTAAACAGGGCTTCTAAGGAGGTTTGTTCATTTCCTAAAATTTTGGCCAAACCGCAGTCTTTTAAGTAATATTTAATTTTCTCACGTTTTAATTCCCTCTCCTCGACAGTATCGTTTTTGTTAATCACATATAGTCCCCCGTAATATTCCTGAAAAGTCTTTGCAATATCCATATCTTCATAGGCTATCTCACCTGTTTTAGTTTTTATTTTATCAATATAATTATTACTTTTCTTTTTGCTTAGAGCCTTTGCCAGGAATTTACCGGGTCTATTACCTCCTATATATCTTTCCTTTTTTAAGCAATTATATACCTTGCGGTTTTCCAGTTCAATTAACTCTCGCATCGCCTCTCTACTCCTATACAAGCACGCCAGTGTCTCTCTGTCCCCCGTTATCTTATGCTGTTGTTCTAAATCCTGAATTTTCACCTGCAGGGCTAGCTTATCTCTGACCTGCCGTCTTTTTCTTTCTATACCCGCCTTCATTATAATACCTCTGATGTAAACTTTATGGGCCTCCCATATTACGGTTTCTGATGTCTCTCCAACGCTGTTAGTTTTGAAATAGAATTCTACTTCTTCTTTAATATGTTTGTCAATATCTCTGTCATGTAGTAGGTCCTCATTTAATCTCCAACTATTACAAAAGTGTTTTCGCTTACCTAGTTTCCACTGTAGGCTAACGGGTGCATGATCCGATAGCGTTATTGGCCCTATTTTTGTACTCTCCACTTCCTCGATGTACCGGTGTTCTACCAGAAAGAGATCTGGAGTACATCGCGTGCACGGGGGAATAGAGGAATAATCTCTTACATTCGGATGCTGCATCCTCCAGACGTCTACCAACTGGCAGTGGCGAAGCTTCTTTTTGAGTTTATTCAGCCATACCCCTCCAATCCCTCGTGCACAAGACGTACTATCTTTACCTGGCTCTAGGCATATATTAAAATCCCCTGCTATAATGACCCTTCCCTTCTTGAAGCCCTCCAACTTTGATAGAATACCCAATAAGAACCTACCTGGATTGATATTTGGGCTATAAATATTTACTAGTGTGCAGTCGACCCCGTTGAGTTCACCCTTTATAAACAAAAAACGTCGCTCTGGGTCAGTCATTCTCTCTTCCAGGGCGAACCTAACGTCTCTAGCGAAACCGATAGCCACACCTTTTGCACCCCTAGTTGGGAAGTCCCCGTACACCCACTTCGGATAGTCTCTGGATATAATTCTCTGGTTCTTACCCAAATACAGGTGCGTCTCCTGTAAGAAGACCACCTCTGCTTTGAGGAATTTCAATTCGCCCATTATGTTCGTACATTTTATGGGCGAGTTGAGACCCCTTACATTATATGAAATTAAATGTATTCCTGACATCTTATTGTTTGTATCACGATAAAGGCTGCACATATCCTTGCGGTTCTAAGAAGTGGGGGACAATGCTGTGTATATAGGTCTCTCCCTCCCCAAACCCCCCCTCCCATCTTCGTCCCTCCCTTAGCCCCACCCACCCCGCGTCCCAAACCCCCTGCCCCCCTCCCCCCTGTCTGGGGGCAACAGACCATCCCATAGCTCCTTTAACCATGGCCCCACTAACTCCACCCGGCCCATCGATTATCCCCCTAGAGGTTGAGCTCAGGGGTGCCATCGTTGAATCCTAAAACCTCCCCTAGGCATCCCAACCTGATCCCCTCCCCCCAGCCCCCCGCCCGGAGCCCATACCATTCCCCACCGCATTTATTGTATTGCATAACCCAGAGCTTTCTTTCTGTATATCTCGTGCTATCTCGTTTATCTTAGTTAATAAGCTTTTCATTTATAGACTGGTTTCCAGGTGGGTGTTTCCATTGTGCTGTCTTGATTTAGAGTTCTTTCCCACCATCCCGGGATTTCTACTAATGGAATGTCTAGGCGCTGGCAAAATTTTTGCGTCTCTTCAGGGAATCGCAATGTCGCTGAGCGCCCCTCTTTGTGTCCTATCAGACAGGCTGGGAAACCCCACGAATATTGGACATCATGCAGATTAAGTTGTGCCAGTAATGGCTTAAGCACTCTTCTCCTGGCCAGCGTCTCTGCTGTCAGGTCTGGGAAAATCTGTAAGTTTGTCTCTCCGTATTTTACTGGTTGGTTCTTTCTCGTATTGGCCTTAATCAGCTCCTTATCCTGGAAGTTATGAAATCTAACAATTACATCCCGTGGGGTATTCACACTAATCTCGGCAGGCTTCCTTATCCTATGGACTCTATCCAGTTTGATCTTAGATCTGTTGTCTGATGAATTTAACAAGCCTCCAAAAATTTGATCCATTTTATCTAGTAAGTTCTCTTTAGCTCCCTGCGTCTCTGAGAGGCCTCTAATCCGCAAGTTTTTCCTCCTGTTACGGTTCTCCTGGTCTTCCAGTCTATACCGTAGGTTTCTCTGTTCTCTCTGAATCTCTTCCATCTGATGTTTGATGTTTTTTATTTCTGTTCCCTGCCTGTCGATCGTTGCTTCCAGCTCTTCGACTCTTTTTAGAGTATGGCCCAGATCCTCACGTACAGTTTCGATTTCTCCTTTGATCGAGTTTTCCAGTCTGGCAAACATTTCTGCCATCTCGCTCTTTGTTGGCAGTTGTTTATTTTGCTGGGGATCAATTGGAGGTTCTTCTATTATCTCGGTCCCTGTGATATTAGTCTCCATCTCCGCCAGCTGTCTTCGCGTGCTGATTTTGGGTATGGACTCTGGTGTTTTACTTTTAGACCCGATAACCTTCCCCGGGCTCACCTTGCCACTATCCTGGACCATGTACTTCCTAATGGCGCCTGGGCTTACGCTTGTTCTGGTGATATTAGCTGAATTAGCTGTAGCCCCCTTCCCTGACTTTCCCCTCATTTTTCTCTTTTTTTTTCTTTATCTATTCCCTTTCCCTTCCTTTTTCCTTTCCCCCTTTCTGCTAAGCTTTGGATAGACTCCCAGTATCAGAGGTCAATTCGGGGGTTGGCCAGAATTATGTTCCACATCTTGTATCCCGTCAGCCTTCTCTCCTTCCCCAACCTTCTGGGTTGGGTTCCCCCCTATCCCTCCGCTGTAAGTTCACTGAGGGCGCTTATTAAGTGTACAACATATAAGGCTAAACTGCCATATAACCAGACCCCTCAAGAAATGACTAATGTCGAGTGGGGGGACACACTTATTAGTTTCTTTTTTTTTTTTTCACTTATTAGTTTCTGGGTGGTTTATGCTAGTGTCTTAGATTGTGTGATTTATATAAGTCCATTCCCTTTGACCCACTTTTTTTTTTTTTAAATCTCCTGCAAGTCCCTGAAAGTCCAGTAATCGCACTCTTCAATATCCGTTTTGAGCTCCTAAACACCAGTCTTAACGATCAGATTGTGCCTTGCTTGCTCGGTTGGTTACTCAGTTCTCCTCGGGAGTCATGAACTATAATTCCATTTTCCAATCCAGCCCCGCCAGTAAATTTAATTTAATTTTAAAACCACCTGGCCGGCCCCCCATGCAACCTGCAACAGTAGCTTCCTAGGCAGGTGGTTTAAGGAATGGTCTGTTCTATTCCCCAAAGCCTCTTAGAGTTGGTTCCTTTACCAATATACAGCCTGTGACTCCTTTTGCTGTGTGCCTGTGTAGTATAGGTATGTCACCGGGAGGAATTCACTTATATACCATATGGGAGGAAGTTTTGCGAGTTCTCAGATCATTCCTCCTCAGAATAGACTGGCAATATAGAGATACATAGATTGTGAGATAAATTTAAAACGGTTCAGGTCGCCTAGTCCAGTATTCCTAGTAGGTTTTCGATAGACTTCCTCCCCTATAAACCGTCTTACATTATAAGTAGTTCACTCCACCGCAATCACTCCTTGCAAGGGGAACTGTATGCACTTCCACAGATAAAATCCCCACAAAAAAGAAAAAGGTCCCACATCATTTCCAGTAAGCAGCAGTTCAAGTTCTTTTAAACTATTACTATATATAGTAATCCAAGAAAAGCAAGAAAAGCAATACAGCCTATAGGGGGGTCCTGCTGCAAAATATTGAGGCAACACACTTACCCCCTCAGCATGATTAAATTAGAGCGATCTTACCAGCCTTCATAGTCATCTGAAACTATTTGCTTTCACTTTAGAGCAGTCTCTTCGTCCTCCCGGAGGAGATGCCGTGCAGCTGTCAGCTGTTTTAGATGCTTCAGTGTGTCATACGGCAGCCTGAAAAACTCCTTTCCTTGCTCGCTCCAGGGATGCCCCGGGGACGCCTCTCATAATTTACCGGGGTCTGCGGGGGGGGATCGGGAGCGCCGCGTCAGGAAGCCTGCGGGGGACCTGGGGGGGGGGATGAACCGCCTCTAGCCGAACGCCAGAGCCGGGATCGCTGGGGGAGAGACACCAGGCATCCCAGGATTAGCCTCGGATCCCACTAGACGCCCACATCCGGCTTCTCCAGTCCATACATTCACCAGATTCTGGATGGTGGATGTAAGAAGGCATGAGGATGTTGCCTTTGGGCACAGTGTGCTGCAGGCAGCAGTATAGGTCCTCAGGTCTGATTGCACCCTACTTTTGTTTGTGTCCCCTCCCCTCAGGTGGCATTGCTCTGGGACATCCCATACAGTTATTACTGTGGCTCTGTGTCCCGTGATGTACGATAAAGAAAATAGGATTTTTATAACAACTTACCTGTATAATCCTTTTCTTGGAGTACATCAAGGAACACAGATGTCCCTCCCCTCTTTCTGGTTACACGTGTATCGCTTTGCTCCAAAACTGAGGTACACCTGGTAAGGGGAGAGGTTATATGGGGAACTGAACTTCCTGTTTGGGGTGTACCAGTGTCCATTACCTGAAGGTGCCATATAACCCATATAGTTATTACTGTGGCTCTGTGTCTCATGATGTACTTCAAGAAAAGGATTTTACGGGTAAGCTGTTATAAAAATCCTATTTTTGCCACCCAAATGTATTATTTTACATTTTTCTACATTGAACCTCATTTGCATTTAGTTGCCCACCCCATTAATTTGTTCAGATCTTTTTGCAAGGTTTCCACATCCTGCGGAAAAGTTATTGCCCTGCTTAGCTTAGTATCGTCCGCAAATACAGAGATTGAACTATTTACCCCATCCTCCAGGTCGTTTATGAACAAATTAAACAGGATTGGTCCCAGCACAGAACCCTGGGGGACCCCACTACCCAATCCTGACCATTCCGAGTACTCCCCATTTATCGCCACCCTCTGAACTCGCCCTTGTAGCCAGTTTTTAATCCACTCACCCTATGGTCCATGCCAACGGACCTTATTTTGTACAGTAAACGTTTATGGGGAACTGTGTCAAAATGTTTGCACTGTGTCACTGTTTGCAAAATCCAGATACACCACGTCTACAGGCCTTCCTTTATCTAGATGGCAACTCACCTCCTCACAGAAGGTTAATAGATTGGTTTGGCAAGAACGATTCTTCATGAATCCTTGCTGATTACTGCTAATGATACAGTTCTCATTACTAAAATCTTGTATATAGTGCCTTATCATCCCCTGCAACAGTTTACATACTATTGATGTTAGGCTAACTGGTCTGTATTTCCCAGGGATGTATTTTGGGCCCTTTTTAAATATTGGTGCTACATTGGCTTTTCTCCAATCAGCCGGTACCATTTCAGTCAGTAGACTGCCAGTAAAAATTAGGAACAATGGTCTGGCAATTACTTGACTGAGTTCCCTAAGTACTCTCTGGTGCAAACCATCTGGTCCCGGTGATTTATTATTATTATTATTATTATACAATATTTATATAGCGCCAACAGTTTACGTAGCGCTTTACAACTTGAGGGTAGACAGTACAAATACAATACAATTTGATACAGTAGGAATCAGAGGGCCCTGCTCACTTAGAGCTTACAATCTAAGAGGGAAGGTTAAGAGATACAAGAGGTAATAGCTGTGGGTGATGTGCTGATTGAGAAGATAAATGTACAGTTGTTAGGTGGGGGCCAGATAGGCTTCTCTGAAGAGATGAGTTTTCAGGGATCGTCTGAAAGTGGATAAGGTAGGAGAAAATCGGACGGATTGGGGAAGAGCATTCCAGAGGATGGGGGAGGCTCTGGAGAAGTCCTGAAGGCGAGCATGGGATGAGGTGACAAGGGAGTTTGAGAGCAGGAGGTCTTGGGAGGAGCGAAGAGAACGATTAGGTTGGTATTTTGTGACTAGGTTAGAGATGTAGCTAGGGGCCAGGTTGTGGATGGCTTTGTAAGTTATAGTTAGTATCTTGAATTTAATTCGGTGACTGAGTGGCAGCCAATGGAGGGATTGGCAGAGGGGTGTAGCAGACGCTGAGCGGTTTGTGTGGTGGATGAGCCTGGCCGCAGCGTTCATGATGGACTGAAGTGGGGATAGCCTATTTAGAGGTAAACCAATGAGGAGGGAGTTGCAGTAGTCAAGGCGGGAGATGACCAGGGAGTGGATTAGAAGCTTTGTGGTGTCATTGGTTAGGAAGGGGCGTATCTTGGAGATGTTGCGAAGACAGAGGCGGCAAGCTTTGGATAGTGATAGAATGTGGGGTCGAAAGGTTAGTTCAGAGTCCAGGATTACACCTAGGACCTTGGCGTGGGGAGATGGGTTGATAGTTGAGCCGTTGATCTTGACAGGGAGATCAGGGGAAGTGGCACCTGAGGGAGGAAATATCATGAGCTCGGTTTTGGATAGGTTGAGTTTGAGAAAGTGATGTGACATCCAGGCTGATATGTCTGCTAATAAGTTGGTAATGCGTGAGGAGACAGATGGAGAGAGCTGGGGGGTGGAGAGATAGATTTGTGTGTCATCAGCGTAGAGATGATATTTAAAGCCGTGGGAGGCAATCAATTGACCCAGGGAGGTGGTGTAGATTGAGAAAAGGAGAGGTCCGAGAACAGAACCTTGGGGGACCCCGACGGAAAAAGGAAGAGGAGAAGAGGAAGTAGAGTTGTAAGTGACACTGAAGGAGCGGTGGGATAGGTAGGATGAGAACCAGCGAAGAGTACAGTCACGGAGACCAAAGGAGTGGAGTTTTTTGAGGAGGAGGGGGTGGTCCACTGTGTCAAAGGCAGCAGAGAGGTCCAGGAGAAGTAGTACAGAATAGTGTCCATTGGCTTTAGCCATTAGTAGGTCATTTGAGAGTTTAAGGAGAGCAGTTTCCGTGGAGTGTTGAGGGCGAAAACCGGACTGAAGGGGATCAAGAAGTTTATTCATGGTCAGATGGTCGCTTAATCGGTTGTAGACCAGTCTTACAAGAAGTTTGGAGGAGAAGGAGAGTAAGGAGATGGGACGTAAGTTGTTGAGATTGGTGGGATCCAGTGAGGGCTTTTTTAGTATGGGGGTGACTAGCGCATGTATTAATGTTAAGTTTCCCAAGTCTAATTTTAATTCTGTCCTCTGTTAACCATGGAGGTGCTTCCTGTGATGTGTCATAAGGATAAACACTGCAGTTTTGGTTACTGAATCCCCCCGATTCCCTCATGAAGACTGAGGAGAAGAAAAATTTCAATACCTTCGCCACCCCCCCCCCCCATCCTTTGTAACCAGATGTCCTTCCTCATTCTTTATGGGGCCAATATGGTCTGTCCTCCTTTTTTACTGTTTATATACTTAAAGAATTTCTTGGGATTTTTTTTGCTTTCCTCCGCTATATGTCTTTCATGTTCTATCTTAGCCTTCCTTATTGCACCCTTACATTTCTTGTTGCATTCTTTATAAAGTCTGAATGCTGATGATTCCTCAACCTTGTATTTTTTGACGGTCTTCTCCTTTGCTTTTATATGCATTTTTACACTGGAGTTAAGGCATCCAGGACTTTTGTTTGCTTTTTTAAATTTATTACCCAATGAGATGCATTGGCTAATGCCCTTATTTAATATGCTCTTAAAGCAAACCCATATCTCCTCCGTGTTCTTTGTTCCTAAGATTTTATCCCAATTTATGCCTTCTAGCAAGCAAGCAATGTTCCTCCAGTATTTTTTGATAACATAATGCATTTATCTTGCCATCAATTTTGACCAAATTTCCTGTGCCTTTGTAGCTCACACATCCCCAAAACATCAGCGATCCACCTGTTTCGTAGTAGGAATGGTGTACTTTTCATCATAGGCCTTGTTGACTCCTCCCTAAATGTAGCATTTATGGTTGTGGCCAAAAAGCTCAATTTTGGTCTTATCTCTTCAAATGACTTTGTGCCAGAAGGGTTTGGGCTTGTCTCTGTGCTGTTTGGTGTATTGTAAGCGGGATACTTTGTGGCATTTGCGTAGTAATGGCTTTCTTCTGGTGACTCGACCATGCAGCCCATCTTTCTTCAAGTGACTCCTTATTGAGCATCTTGAAAGAGCCACACCACATATTTTCAGAGAGTCCTTTATTTCATCTGAAGTAATTTGTGGGTTTTTCTTTGCATCACAAACAATTTTCCTGGCAGTTGTGGAAATTTTAGTTGGTCTACCTGACCACGTTTGGTTTCAACAGAACCCCTCATTGTCCACTTCTTGATTAGAGTTTGAACACTGCTAATTGGCATTCTCAATTCCTTTGATATCAATTTATAGCCCTTTCCTGTTTTGTACAGTTACACTACCTTTTCCCACAGATCTTTTGACAATTCTTTTGCTTTGCCCATCACTCAGAATCCAGAAACGTCAGTGCAGCACTCGATGAAAGATGCAAGGGTCTGTCAGGAGTCCAGAAACTCATTGACCTTTTATACACACACACTAATTACAAGTAAACAGATTACAGGTGAGGATGGTTAACTTTAATAGCCACTCAAACCCCTTGTGTCAACTTGCGTGCATGTTATCACACCAAAATCACCAGGGTATGTAAAATGTGAAATGAACCAGGAGGGGCTAGCTGTGGGTTTGACTGACGAGCAGGAGATGATCAACAGGTGAGCCACTGTGGAATGATGGGTTCTGGCAATTAACCAACAGCTGAGCAACCTGAGCACAGAGAAGGAAGGAATGGATAGTCAGACAAGCCAAAACATTAGGGAGCCAGAGATGAGCATAGTAGAACAACAAGCGGGATCTGGAGCCAGAAAGAATGTCATCCAAGCAAGTCTTTAACAGGAACACAAGAGAGCATCTCTAGAGATGTGACCAAGGCGAAGGCAGAGATCATCTGGGCTGGACGGCTTAAGTAGGCAGGACTGACGAGCAGGATATCATCAACAGGTGAGTCACTGTGGAGAGATAGGAACTGGCAATTAGCCAACAGCTGAGTGGCCAGCTTAGAGAAGGAAGGACTGAGCCCAACCCTGACAGTACCCCCTCCTCAATGATCCCTCCCCCTCAGAGGACCACCAGGCTTGAGGGGAAAACATCTATGGAAATCATGGAGGAGGAAAGGGGCATGTACGTCTGAGGATGAGACCCAAGAGCGTTCCTCTGGACCGTACCCTTTCCAATGCACCAGGTACTGTATGCACCCATGGAACCTGCGGGAGTCAACAATGGATTGTAATTCATACTCCTCATGGTTTGCAACCTGTACAGGGTGAGAACGAGGCACTGAGTGGTAAAGTGGTTGCAGACCAAAGGTTTTAATAAGGAGACATGAAATACATTTGAGATACGCATTATATAAGGAAGGTCTAATGCATAAGCCACTGAATTAATCCTGTGAAGAATACGGAAAGGCCCAATAAACCGTTACCAAAAAGAATGTGAAAGATCCCCATGGGGTTTTTGAGCAGCAATCATTAAAAAAAGTAAAGAGTTTTTTTATAAAAAAAGATATATTTTTAATAACAAAATACTCAGAACATAATTTAGAGAATACAAGAGTTTTAAAATATGAGCTCCGGTTTTACATAGAACGAGACATACTGGATAAGTGTACAAATCAAGCAAATAAATTATCACATAATAAGTTACAGGGAGTGTGCGTATAGCGCTGCTCCCTACAATATAGACTGTGGTTATATAATGCTTGCCGGTATTGGAGAAGACCCCAATGCATTTCAACCTTATAGGGTCATGGTCTTCCTCAGGGGATCCTAAAAGCTCTGTAAGGGCATCAAAAAAAGGTAATAAAGAGTTTTTTTTATGTATTATTTAGTATGTCTACTCTATAAAATTTATAGTGATCACTTGAAATTTACCCTCAGTACCATATAAGCTCATTTAACCGGAGACATCTTAAAAACTTAGGAAAAAACAAAAAATCCCCCGCTTGTGGTCCTGGACTCCATTAAATCGCCGTCCCTGCCTGCATCTCAAGGGAAGGCGAAACTGACCCGTAGGGCTTACGAATGGTCACAGATGGGTGGCTCTCCTCCCCAAACGGAGGAGGAAGCAGGAAAACCAGAGCACCTGGAAATTTGTCATAATAAAAAGAATTTTTAAATGTCTTATCTATAATTTAAAAATATGAAGTTGTATTGATATAATCATTTAAGTGTACAAAAAGTTAAGCAAGCATTACTATAACCACAGTCTATATTGTAAGGAGCAGCGCTATATGCACACTCCCTGTAACTTATTATGTGATAATTTATTTGCTTGATTTGTACACTTATCCAGTATGTCTCGTTCTATGTAAAACCGGAGCTGATATTTTAAAACCCTTTTATTCTCTAAATTATGTTCGGAGTATTTTGCTAATAAAAATATATCTTTTTTATAAAAAAACCCTTTACTTTTTTTAACGATTGCTACCCCATGGGGATCTTTCACATTCTTTTTGGTAACATTTACTTCGGGGCATGCAGCCACATGAAGTGAAGTGTCAGGTGATGTTAGAGGCCCAATAAACCGAGGTGCGAACTTCAGAGAGGGAACACGAAGTCAGAGGTTGCAAGATGACAGCCAGACCCTGTCCCCAACCTGGTTGGAAGGCGCCGGCAGGCATCTGTGGTCAGCATGGCGTCTGTACCTATCATTAGCATGTCGCAAAGCCTCCTGGACTTGTGCCCAAGTGGAACGAAGACCACGGAGATGCTCCTCTAACGCAGGAATACAAATGAGTCAGGCAACATGGAAGGTTGTGAAGGTTAGAAACCATAGTTCGCCATAAACGGGGACAATCGGGAAGCAGAATTCAAGGCACTATTGTGAGCGAACTCCGCCCACGGTAAGAGGTCTGACCAGTTGTTATGGTCAGAAATATAGCAACATAGGAATTGCTCCAAGGACTGATTGGTTCATTCTGCAGCTCCATTAGACTGCGGGTGATACACAGAGGAGAAAGCAAACTGAATTTCCAACATTGCACAAAAGGCTTGCCAGAACCAGGACACAAACTGACTACCCCTGTCTGAGACAATCACTTTGGGTAGCCCATGTAAGCAAAAGATCTCCCGAGCAAAAATGGAAGCCAGTTCCTTAGAAGTGGGCAACTTCTTAAGTGTAATACAATGAGACATTTTCGAGAACCAGTCAACCCCCATAAGGATAACTGTGTTTCCTTGGGAGTTGGGTAACTCCACGATGAAATCCATAGACAGGTGGGTCCAGGTCCTCTCTCCACTGGGTATGGGTTGTAGGAGGCCCACTGAAAGGTGTCATGGAGTCTTACTCTGGGCACACACGGAACAGGCAGCTACGAAGGCAGTTACATCAGCATGTAGACTAGGGCACCAGAATTGTTGGGAAATTAAGTTAGTTAGTTAATTCTTCTCAGGGTAGCCAGCAGCCTTGGGAGAATGGTAAGTCTGGAGCACGGCAGTATGGAGACTCTCTGGGACAAAGCAGCGGTCACAAGGTTTCTCAGAAGGAGCATTGACCTGAGCAGCAAGAATTTTGTCACCCAAAGGAGAAGTGAGACTGGTGCGAACCGTAGCCAGAATATGATCAGGAGGAATCACAGGAACCGGAACTGACTTCATCTTGGAAGTGGAGGAAAATTGTTGTGACAAAGTGTCAGCCCTTACATTCTTAGCACCGGGTAAGAATGAGACAATGTAGTTGAAAGTAGATAAGAAAAGAGCCCATCGTGCCTTTTGGGGAGAGAGGCGTTTAGCCTCAGACAAGAATGTAAGATTCTTATGGTCAGTAAGACTGAGAACTGGCACAGTGGTGCCTTCGAGGAGATGTCTCCATTCTTTCAGGGCTAAAATTACTGCTAACAGCTCTCTGTCACCAATCTCGTAATTGCACTCCGCAGGTAACAATTTCTTGGAAAAGTAGCCGCAAGGATGCATAGCGCTCTCAGAGGTAGGACTTTGAGACAGAAGGGCGCCAACTCCAGTCTCAGAAGCATCAACCCTTAAGGATAAATGGTAACATAGGATCAGGATGTGCCAACACAGGAGCAGAAACAAAGCCAGCCTTGAGACTCTCAAAGACCTTAATGGACTCCGGAGACCAACTCTGTGGGTTATCGTCTTTTCTGGTCAAATCAATCAGGGGCTTGACCAGAGATGAGAAGTTATGAATAAACTTCCGATAATAGTTGGCAAAGCCAAGAAAACGCTTCAGAGGGTGTAAACCCATGGGTCAGGGCCACTGTAGGACTGCTGAAAGTTTCTCTGGGTCCATCGAAAAACCAGCAGTGGAAATGACATAACCCAGGAATTTAACCTGTTCATGATGGAACTCGCACTTCTCCAATTTACAATAGAGATTGTTCTCTCTTAGTTTCTGAAGCACACAACATACCTCTGTGTGGTGGCTCTCCAGGGACTTGAAAAATACGAAGATATCGTCGAGATAAACTGCCGGGGCGTTACATAAACCAAAAGGCATTACGAGATACTCATAATGGCCTGTTCTGGTATTAAACGCAGTTTTCCACTTGTTGCCCTCCTTAATCCTCATGAGATTGTATGCTCCTCTCAAATCAAGCTTTGTGAGAACTGTTGCTCCCTTGAGGCAGTCAAATAACTCCGTAATCAATGGAATCGGATAGGCATTCTTAATCGTGAATCAATCAATTAATCAATTCACCACTCTTCTTCTTCACAAAGAAGAAACCAGTACCAGCAGAAGATGAGGATTTGTGGATGAAACCTCGAGAAAGTACATCTGCAACATACTCCTCCATGGCCTTATCCTCCAAGAATGACAAAGGGTAAACCCGGCCACAAGGGGGTAGGCCACCAGGTTGAAGATCAATTGCGCAATCATATGACCGGTGTGGAGGCAAACTACCGGCTTGACCTTTGTTAAAGACATCGCTAAAATCACGGTACTCCTCCATCAGGGAGGCGAGTGAAGAGGTGCACAGGACCTTGGCTACCTTCTGGAAGCATGTCCTACTGCATTGTGGTGACCAGGAGAGAACTTCAGCATAGAGCCAATCAAAAGAGGGGTTGTGCCTCTGTAACCAAGGATAACCAATAACAAGCGGAAACTTAGGTGAGGAAATAACTTGGAATTGGATTATCTCATGGTGAAGAGCCCCTACGGCCATATACAACGGAACTGTCTCATGAGTCACATGAGCAGGCTGTAGAGGTCTCCCATCAAGAGCCTCAATGGCAAGTGGAGTGTCACACAGCTGCAGCAGAATGGAGTGCTTCAATACAAAGGCAGCATCAATGAACAGGCCTGCAGTCCCAGAGTCAATTAGAGCCTGTATTTCGATGAACGACTCAGCCCAAGAAAGGGTAACCGAAACCAGGGGCTTATCCTTCTGGATAACTGGGGACAAAACAATGCCACCTAAGGTCTGTCCATGACAGGACCTCAAGGTTTGGGCATCCCATGGACAGGTAGGACAAGACTTCAAAAAGTGACCTGCCTGGCCACAATAAAGGCACAATCTCTCCCTCCTCCTAAGGGTTCTCTCATCCGCAGAGTGACACATGAAGCCGAAGTGCATGAGTTCATCTTCACAGACCGACTCAGTACCAGGGGGTATGGGAGGTGAGGGAGGCAAGGGCGGGACTGCAAAGTTTGGAGACAAATGTACAGCAGGCTTCCACAAGAGCTCCTTGAAAGAGTCTTTCTCTGAGTCTTGAATCAATGAGGATGGTAAACATGATCAACTTCTCTAGCTCAGTGGGTATATCTCGGGCTGCTATCTCATCCTTGATGGTATCCGAGAGACTATGAGAAAAAGCCACCAGGGCCTCATTGTTCCAAGCAACCTACATAGTTACATAGTTAGGTTGAAAAAAAGACACAAGTCCATCCAGTTCAACCTTAAAAACAATAAATAAATAGAATAAAAAATATCGCACAATCCAATATACCCAATTTTATACCCTCAGTTGATCCAGAGGAAGGCAAAAAACCCCAGCAGAGCATGCTCCAATTAGCTACAGCAGGGGAAAAAATTCCTTATATTATATTACGTACATTTAGGAAAGTATCCAGGCCTTTCTTAAAGCAACCTACTGAGCTTGCCAGAACCACCTCTGGCGGTAGTCTATTCTACATTTTCGCAGCTCTTACTGTGAAGAAACCTTTGTGTATTTGGAGATGAGATCTCTTTTGCTCTAGGTGTAAAAAGTGCCCCCGTGTCCTCTGGGTTCACCGTAAAGAGAATAACTCAACACCAAGTTCACTATATGGACCCCTTATATATTTGAACATGTTGATCATATCCCCCTTATTCTCCTCTTCTCAAGAGTGAATAAATTCAGTTCCTCTAATCTTTCATTTAGCTGAGCTCCTCCATGCCTCTTATCAGTTTGGTTGCCCTTCTCTGCACTTTCTCCAGTTCCCCGATATCCTTTTTGAGAACTGGTGCCCAAAACTGAAATGCATATTCCAGATTAGGTCTTACTAATGATTTGAACAGGGGCAAAATTATATCTCTCTCTCTAGAGTCCATACCTCTCTTAATACAAGAAAGACTTTGGAAACCGCAGGTTGGCATTGTATGCTATTGTTGAGCTTATGATCTACCAAAACCCCCACAGCCTTCTCCACCACGGATTCCTCCAGATGTACTCCCCCTAGCATGTATGATGCATGCATATTCTTAGCCCCCAAGTGCATAACTTTACATTTCTCAACATTAAACCTCATCTGCCGGCCCTGAAAGATTTCAGGGCTTCAGGCGCAGATGTGGTGATGATTCAGGAGACTCATTTTCGGGCAAGAGGATCATTCAAATTTGCCTCCAGGTTTTTTCCCACCTCCTACCTTGCCTCTGATTCTACGGGCAGGGCGGGAGTGGCAATCTTGATCAGAAAAACGTGCCCTATCAAAGTTCGGAGGTCTCATGCGGACCCTCACGGGAGATTTCTTGTTCTAGAATGTGAATACATGTCTACCTCTTTTACACTGGTTAATTTGTACGCTCCGAACACGGGCCAGATTGATTTCCTCAACAAACTTTTTGATACTCCCCAATATTGCTCACAACCTTTTATGATAGTTGGTGGGGATTTCAATCTGGTCATGTCACCCACTAGAGACAGACAAACACTTTTTAGTCCTACCCCATCTAAAAGAGTACTGTCTCAAGCTAATGCCTTCCGTAAATGTATTAGGTCACATAGACTTTTCGACTCATGGAGGATAAAACACCCCTCTGCTAAACAATTTACGTTTTATTCATCAGCTCGTAATATGTACTCCCGTCTAGATCATTTCTTTATTTCAGCCCCACTCATTCCCTATTTAGTTGATTCAGATATTTCTCCCATTACATGGTCAGACCATGCACCCATTATGCTAGATCTTATGTTATCTCAGACCCACACTAAATCCTGTCATTGGCGTTTCAATGATCACCTTTTGCAGTCTGAAGTTTCCCGCTCTACTTTAGCAAATAGCTTGAAAGAGTATTTTTTACTCAACACTGGATCGGTGTCTCAGGTTTCTACACTGTGGGAGGCGCATAAGGCTGTTTTCCGAGGTACATGTATTGCTGAGGGTTCTCGACTGAAGAGAGATAGAAACAACCTATTACAGTCCCTAATGTCTGCTCTGGTAACTGCTGAGCAGAGGCTTTTGGGCGGTCCCACAGTGCTGAAACTACGTAAAGTCATTCAACTCAGAGAACAAATTAGATCAACAAAACTTAACAAAACAGCTAGATCCATGTTGTGGATGAAGCAAAAATTTTATGAATTCTCCAATAAACCCCATAGGATGCTAGTTAATAAGTTATGCCCTCATCCGTTTAATTCCTTGCCCGACTTTCTTATACAACCAGACGGATCTAGAACTCACTCTCCTCGTGAGATGTCCAAAATTTTTGGCAACTTTTACAATAAACTGTATAACTGCCTGACTCCGGAGAATCAATTTGAATTTACCCAGGGAAATTTTGAGACCCTTTTTTCCAATATAAAGCTACCGAAACTATCTACAACGGATTTAGAAAGCTTAAATGTAGCAGTTACAGCTGAAGAACTTTTTGCTATAATTAAAAATCTCCCATCACACAAAGCTCCTGGCCCAGACGGCTTGCCTTACTCATACTACAAATCTTTTATTGATATTTTACCTCCTCACATGTTAGCTTTATATGGCTCCTTTCTCAAGGGTACTCCTCCACATTCACAGTTCTCCCATTCTTTTATATCGGTTATCCCTAAACCTGGAAAAGACCCCTCCCTCCCGGATAACTACAGGCCCATAGCCCTCCTAAACTCAGACTACAAGATATTTACAAAAATTCTTGCTACAAGACTTTCTGTATTCATCCCCAAACTGATACACAGGGATCAGGTAGGTTTCGTCCTTGGGAGGCATGCGGGAGATAACACCCGGCGTACAATAGATCTGATAGATCTCCTGCACAGAACCTCCCGACCGGCATTGATTCTGAGTCTAGACGCACAAAAAGCTTTTGACAGGCTAAGTTGGCCCTATATGTTCACCACCTTAAAGATATATGGTTTTGTTGGTCCTTTTTTAACAGCTTTAGAAGCCTTATATTCGAATGTCTCTGCGTACAAATGTCGTCCTTCCTGTCTCCTGGCTTCCCCATGACAAATGGAACTCGACAGGGTTGCCCCCTTTCATCATTGCTTTTTATTCTGTGCCTAGAACCCCTGGCTGAGTTTATCCGTATCCACCCAGATATTAGTGGGGTGGTGATGAGACAGGGGAAATATAAATTATCGTTATTTGCAGACGACATTTTGCTCACAATCACTAACCCGCTGATATCCCTTCCCTCACTACATAAAGTATTGAACTCTTTTAGTGCTATTTCCGGGTACAAAATCAACACCTCTAAAACTGAAGCCCTCCCTATACACATTCCAACGCCACTATTATCTCAACTCAAAGAATCTTACCCCTACAAATGGTGTAATACCTCTCTTAAATACTTAGGTGTATTACTTACCCCTTCTTATTCCTCCCTATATGACACCAACTTCCCTCCCCTGATACTAGATATTAATAAGTCTCTGTCGAACTGGACCAAATACCCTCTATCTCTCTTAGGTAGAATTAATGTTTTGAAAATGTCTATACTGCCTAGATTACTTTATTATTTTGAAACCCTCCCAATAGCTGTACCTGTCACACAATTAAAAGCACTTCACAGAACTTTCCTAAAGTTCATATGGAATGGCGGAGCGCACCGTATAGCAAGCTCAGTGTTGTTTGCCATTAGGTCCAGAGGAGGTTTAGGAGCTCCTGACATCACTAAATATTATTATGCTACACATTTGAGGGCCATTACCTCTTGGTCTTCCTTACATGCACCAAACCAATGGTCTGCTATTGAAAAGGGGGTACTTTACCCGGTCCACCCGGGATCTTGGTTTGGGGCGCTCCCCCTGTTCTGGATCCTATATATAAACGTCAGTGTACTGGACCAATGATACTAACTTTAACTATTTGGCGTAATTGCCTTAAACGCTTTTCCCTTATGTCTCCCTGCTCCCCTCTCATAAATGTATTATTTAACCCTCTCATATCGGATAGTATGTCCTTGGGCAGGATTTTCCCATGGGTAAATGTTCATCTCTTTCAACTCAGGAACCTTGTTAATCCCATAACAAGGAAGCTACATACCTTTAACATTTTAAGTGAGAAATTTGACCTACCACCACATCTTTTCCACTTCTATATGCAAATTAGACATTTCTTTCATTCTAAATCACCATCCCTGACTCTAGATAAGCCTACTACTTTTGAATATCTGTGTGCTCAAGGCCCTCATCAATTGCATTTAATTTCCTGTATTTATCGTATCCTCCATGAGTCGTCTCCCATCACAGAGACATTGCATCTTTATATGCGCAGGTGGTCTCATTTAGTGGGCCGTCCTGTCACAATACAGATGTGGGATAGAATTTGGTCCTCTACATTTAAATCTTCCAAATGTGTCACTCAGAGGGAGACAACCATTAAGATTCTCATGTTCTGGTACAGAACTCCCGATGTAATTCACAAGTATGACCCATCAGTCTCACAGCGTTGTTGGCAATGTGGAACTGATATAGGTTCACTGTTCCACATTTTTTGGCAGTGCTCCTTGATCCAACCCTTTTGGTGTGATGTACATTTTCTTATACAAAAGGTGACTGGGGTGTCCCTTCCGGTAGATCCCTTGATCTATCTCTTGGGCTTACCCCCATCAGGGATATCTAAAAAGACAAACAATTTAATATCCTACATATTACTAACCGCCAGGAGACTTATCTCGTTATTCTGGTTATCCAATACTCCACCTCCACGGTCCAGATTACTACATTTGGTGTCTGAGATTCAGACAATGGAGTTTTTGACGGCCTCGGTACATGATTGTGTCTCCAAATTTACTGAAATATGGGAACCATGGGATCTTTCGGAATACGGGACCCCCTTGTCGCCAGGTACATCCTAATCTTAATTCAACCCTATACTACCTGTGTATATGGCCTGAACTGATCTCAGGGATCCAGGCTCCCTTCAATATTACGCTTATTATATACACCATAGGGAATTGATCTATTATATTTATGTGTTTTGTTAATGTGAACACTTTTTGTTACCTACATTTGTCACTTTATATTTTGTTTTCCTTTTTTCTATTATGATTACTGTATAATGCACATGCATTGATAATGTAATGTTCATTTTGTTACAACTTTGTACTTAATCTTTGAAAACCAATAAAAATACAATTATAAAAAAAAAAAAAAAAACCTCATCTGCCACATAGTCGCCCAATTAGACAGTGCATTGAGATCGGCTTGTAAATTGGAGACATCCTGTAAGGACGTTATTCCACTGCATAGCTTTGTGTCATCTGCAAAGACAGAAATGTTACTTTCGATCCCAGACCCAATATCATTTATAAAGATATTAAAAAGTAAGGGTCCCAGCACTGGACCTTGGGGTACACCACTGATAACCTTAGACCATTCAGAGTAAGAATCATTAACCACTACTCTCTGAATTCTGTCTTTTAGACAGTTTTCTATGCATTTACAAACTAATATTTCCAAGCCTGTAGACTTTACCTTACACATGAGCCGCGTGTGGGGAACTGTGTTGAACGCTTTTGCAAAATCCAAGTATACCACGTCCACAGCCACCCCTCTGTCCAAGGTTTTACTTATCTCTTCATAAAAAGAAATCAGGTTTGTCTGACAACTTCTGTCTTTCATGAATCCATGCTGTCTGTTGCTTAAAATTTTTTTTTCCAGCAAGAACTTATCTATGTGGTCTTTTATTAAACGCTCCAGTATCTTCCCGACTATAGAAGTTAAAAAGTTAAACTAACAGGTCTATAGTTACTTGGTAAAGACTTTGATCCCTTTTTAAATATAGGCACCACGTTCGCCCTGTGCCAATCCAGTGGTACTATTTCGTCATTAATGAATCCCTAAAAATTAGATACAATGGCTTTGAAACTACAGAGCTCAATTCTTTTAGGATCCGTGGGTGGATGGATGCCATCAGGTCCAGGTGCTTTATCCACCTTTATTCTGTCTAAATAATTCTGGACCATATCACTTTTGAGCCATTGTGGATCTTTCGGGGCTGTGTCACTACCACCCCCATTATGGACATGAGCTCCCCCATGCTCCTTTGTATACACAGAGCTGAAGACAGTATTTTATAAATTTGCCTTCTCTTTGTCCCCGGTCACCCCCTCCCCGGTCAGGCCTTGCCTTTTTACTATTAATATATTTGAAGAATCTGTCGTTCGTTTTGAATTTTTGCATCCTTGATTTCCTTTTTACATGTTCTGTTAAATTCTTTGTAACATTTAAACAACACTAGTGTTTCTTCATTTTTATATTTACTTAAAAGCTCTTTTCTTATTGTTTATAGCTTCTTTAACTTTGGCCGTGAGCCACATAGGTTTTGTTTTTAGCCTTTTAAACTTATTGCCCATGGGAATATACTTTGCAGTGAGGTCCCAAACAGTCTTTTTGAAGAATTCCCATTTCTGTTCTGTGTTTATCAATGCAAACATTCCCTCCCAGTCTAAATCCTGGAGAGCAGCCCTCATCCTTGGAAAATTTGCTCTCTTGAAGTTAAGTGTTTTTATCTTTCCCGTATGTATTTCTTGTTTACAGCTAACATCAAATGAAATCATTTTATGATCACTGCTACCCAGGTGTTCCTTTATCTGGACATTAGTAATAAGCTCTGCATGGTTTGAGATTACCAGGTCCAACAGAGCTTCATTCCTAGTTGAGGCCTCAAAAAACTGGGCCATAAAATTGTCCTGTAATAGGTTTATAAATTTTTGCCCTTTAACTATCCCAGCAGTGCTATTACTCCAGTCAATTTCTAGGTAGTTAAAATCCCCCATTATTATCACTGTCCCAGCCCTTGCAGCCCTTTCCATCTGTGCAAGGAGCTGAGTCTCCACCTCCTCGTTAACATTGGGTGGTCTATAACAAACTCCAATGATTAACTTTGAACTACGCCCATCTATATGCAGTTCCGCCCATAATGCTTCAGACTCATCACACTCTACATCAACCAGGTCCTCTTTCACACTTGCTTTGAGATCACTTCTCACATAGAGACAGGCACCACCACCTTTCCTTTTTACCCTGTCTCTCCGAAAGAGTGCATAGCCAGGAATATTAATAGCCCAGTCATGTGAGGATTGAAGCCAAGTTTCAGCAATACCGATTACATCATAGCTCTCCTCATGCACCAGAGCTTTCAACTCACCTATTTTGCTTGGCAGACTTCTGGCATTGGTGTACAAACACTTTAATGCATTATTACGTTTTGCTCTTGTGTTTTTCATATCATTTTTAGTAGTACAAATGGCACTATAGTTTCCAATGGCTGTTTGCAACATTGGAAATTTCTTGTCACCTGCCATAACCCTCCCCCCATCTATCCCCTCTATTAATTCAATGGTGTAGTCGGCAACAGTTCTCGTACTCTGTTTGATGGACATGAGGCACTTGGTAGCAGAAGTGGAGCATGCGGGTCAAATACCCTTGGGAGGCGGCCTTGAGAGACTTAAAGGCCTTAATGGAATCCGGAGACCAATTCTGTGGGTTACCGTCCTTTCTGGTCATATCAGTCAGGGCTTTGACCAGAGAAGAGAAGTTCTGAATACATTTCCGATAATAATTGGCAAAGCCAAGAAAACGTTGTAACGGACGTAGACCTACAGGTCGAGGCCACTGTAGAACTGCAGATAATTTCTCTGGGTCCATCGAAAAACCGGCAATAGAAATGTCATAACCTAGAAATTTAACCTGTTCACAATGGAACTGGCACTTCTTCAACTTACAATACAGGTTATTATCTCTCAACCTCTGTAGCACACGGGAGACATCTGTGTGCTGGCTCTCTAGGGATTTAGAATATATGTGAATATCTTTGAGATAAACCACCACACATTGCTACAACATATCTCGGAAGACATTGTTGATGGACTCCTGAAAAACTGCAGGAGAGTTACAAAGGCCAAAGGGCATTACGAGGTATTCATAATGTCCTGACCTGGTGTTAAACGCAGTTTTCCATTCGTCACCCTCCTTGATCTTCACAAGATTGCATGCCCCTCTCAGATCGAGCTTTGTGAAAACTGTTGCTCCCTTGAGACGGTCAAATAATTCCGTAATCAACAGAATTGGGTAGGCGCTCTTGATTGTGATGCGATTGAGGCCCCTATAATTGATACAAGGTCTCAGTTCACCACTCTTCTTTTTCACAAAGAAGAAGCCAGCATCAGCAGGAGACGAGGATCTGTGGATGAACCCTCGAGAAAGTGCGTCAGCAACATAGTCCTCCATATCTTTATCCTCCGAGACAGGCAAAGGGTAAACCTGGCCATGGGGAGGCATAGCAGCAGGTTGAAGGTCAATTGTGCAATCATACAACCATTGTGGAGGCAAACTCTCATCCTCTCATCCACAGAGAGACGTGTGAAGCCCAAATGCATGCGTTCTACTTCCCTGGCAGACTTGGTAACAGGAGGCATGGGAGGTGAGGGAGGCAAGGGTGGTACTGCAAAGCTCGGATCCAAACGTACAGAGACTTCCGTGAGCTCTCCTTAAAAGGAAGGTCTCTCGGAGTCTGGAGTCAATGAGAATGGCAAACGTGATCAACTTCTGCAGATCTGTAGGTATGTATCGGGCTGCTATCTCATCTTTGAGGTTATCGGAGAGACCATGAGAAAAAGCAGCCATGAGGGCCTCATTGTTCCAAGCGACCTCTGCTGCCAGAATACGGAATTCAATGGCGTTATCAGCAACAGTTCTCATACTTTGTTTGATGGACATGAGGCTCTTGGCAGCAGAAGTGGTGAGTGCGGGAACGTCAAATACCCGTTTAAAGGAAACCACAAACTCTGGGTAACTCAGGACAATGGGTTTTTGCATCCCCCATAGAGGGTTTGCCCAGGCCAAGGCTCTATCAGAAAGCAAAGAAATGATGAAGCCTACTTTGCTTGGGTCCGTGGGGAATGCTTGGGGCAGCATCTCAAAGTATATCCCAACCTGGTTCAGAAACCCTCTGTATTGAACTGAATCGCCCCCAAATCACTGGGGAGGCAGAGCGGAACCAGACATACCTCTTACAGAAGTAATATTCGAGGCGGGTGCCTGCACAGAGACTGGAGCAGCAGCAGGGGCAGCCTGCAACACAGGTTGTACCAGAACAGCCACCTTGGGAGGATCCAGGTGAGCAGTGCGAATCAGGAGCGTCTGAAACACTATGGCAAACTGATCCATGCGGTGATCCTGCTCATTCAACCTGAAAAAAATATTACCACTAGGTGGATTGCCCGCATCTTCTGAATTCATGGCCTTCGCCTACTGTCAGGAACTGTGAAACAGACGGAGACAGAAAATGCAGTAAAAATCACCCCTTTTAATAAAATGGTAAAAATGGTACAACGTAGTGAAAACATAGCATGGTTCGGTAGCCAAATCGGGTAGTCAGAACAAGCCAGGGAAATCGGGGATCCAGAGATCAGCGTAGTCAGAGGCAGCAGACAGGATCAGGAACCAGAAGGGACGTCAGCCAGGCAAGTCTTTAACAGGAACACAGCAGAAAGTCTCTAGATATGTTTGACCAAGGCAAAGGCAATTGATGAAATGAACCAGGCAGTTTAAATAGCCAGGAGGGGCTGGCTGTGGGCTTGACTGATGAGCAGGAGAAGATCAACAGGTGAGCCACTATGAAACGATGGGTTCTGGCAATTAACCGACAGCTGAGCAACCTGAGCACAGAGAAGGAAGGACTGAGAGCCCAACCCTGACAGTGATCAAAGCATAGCAGAATCACACAGCGGCAGCATAACAGGGGTGTTAGTGCAGAGCATATACCTGTGATGATTGCACCCAGCATTTAGAGAAACTGCTGCAAGCTGCCCAAGTTGAAATCCCAATATCAACAGTACTGACCGCTGATTGAATTTCTGCACTGAAATGATGACATGGAATGCTCTCAGCCCCATTGGGCAGGAGTAACCCAGGAACGCCCGGCCAGAAGAAAAAGCAGCAGCTTGGAACACCAATGTGCTCCAGCTTCCATAGACTGGAAGACACTAGTTCCAGGGAAGAAAACAGACAAACAGAAAAAAACACACAAACTGCTGCCATGGAATAGGTAATATAAAAGTATACATCACCGCACACGGCATGAACACAGATCTGCAATTCATTCCTGTTTTCACAATCAAACCAGACCAGGTAGGCTGATCATGACATACTTGGGGTACATAGGGCAAACCGCTAATAGCTGGGCTATCTAGCCATTGTGCCGCTTGCCTGTCAATGGTCAGGCTTCAGCTCTTCCAGTGCCTCTTCTATTTGCCCACTCCATACCCTGCTAATAGCCAAGGCTTATCGGAGTATCACGACCTGTCTTCCCAGTGGTCGCCATTGGCCGTTCTTGATTGCGGAGAGGAAAAAACGTAGGTAGTCGAATAACCAAACCGGGCCTTAGAAGGACAAAAAAGGAACGTGGCCTCTGGCACAGAGCAAAGATTTATGGTAGTGGGGTCCTATTGGGGAGGAGTGGAGGCAGGGTTAATGCATACGTATGCTGCCATGCAGTTGGTCAGGAAACCTCCATACATACAATCCCACACCTGAAGAAAACAAAAAGCAAAAAAAAAAAAAAAAAAAAAATCACAATCCAATCTGCTCTAGTCCTCAGTTTCCATTACAACTGGGGAATGAGGCATCAGATGTGACTAGTTTACTCAAAGCAGATTATGTATGGTGTTTCATGGTTTTAAGGGCTTTTGTCTTTCTTCAAAATATACAGTGCCTTGAAAAAGTATTTACACCCCTTTACATTTTCCACATTTTGTCATGTTACAACTAAAAACATAAATGTATTAATTTGGGATTTTATGTGATAGACCAACACAAAATGGCATTTAATTGTGAAGCGGAAGGAAAATTATGAATGGTTTTAAATTTTTTTACAAAAAAATATGTGTGAAGTGTGGCGTGCTTTTGTATTCAGCTCCCCTGAGTCAATACTTTGTAGAACCACCTTTCGCTGCAATTACAGCTGGAAGTCGTTTTGGGTATGTCTCTAGTAGTCTTCAACATCTAGAAAGTGACATTTTTGCCCATTCTTCTTTGCAAAACAGCTCAAGCTCTGTCAGATTGGATGAAAAGCATTTGTGAACAGCGATTTTCAAGTCTTGCCACAGATTCTCAGTTGGATTTAGGTCTGAACTTGGACTGGGCCATTCTAATGCCGCGTACACTCGAGCGGACTTTCCGGCAGACTTGGTCCGGCGGACCGGACTCCGTCGGATAATTCGATCGTTTGTGGGCTCCAGCTGACTTTTTTTACCCAAAAGTTCGACGGACCTAGAAATGAAGCATGTTTCAAATCTTTCCGACGGACTCGGCTTTCTAGCGTACAAACCGTTGGTCTGTGTGCTAGTTCGTCGGACCAAAACTGATGCATGCTCTGAAGCAAGTACAAAACGGAAGCGTTCGGTCTGGTAAAACTAGCCTTCGTATTAAAGCTAGCACATTCCTCACGCTGCTAATTTTGTGATATTTTGATACAGCGCATTCTTTTCTTCTTTATAATGCGAGAAGAATTAAGTTGTTTTTCTGCTTATATTCACACAGAGTTCTCACAAACTACTTTCTTCATTATTTATCCTCATGTCATGACTAATATTATAGTTTTTGAAAGCCAGATCTCCATAAATAATGTAGCAAATTATTTATTTGACTACAATTTGTAAAAAATTATCAAAAATCTATTGATTTAAATGTTTACATTTTTTTAGGAGTTTCAAGTTACCACAATAACATTATCATCTTGTATTGTTTATGAACCTTAATGAGGTTGGTGTCCCTTGTTAATTTGACATAGGGGGGTTATTTTTAAAAGGCAAATTCATTTAGCACTACAAGTGCAAAGTGCACTTGAAATTGCACTGAAAGAGCACTTGGAAGTGCAGTCGCTGTGGATCCGAGGGGCACATGCAAGGAAACCAAAAAAAAATAATTTTAGCTTGCACATGATTGGATGATAAAATCAGCAGAGCTTCCCCTCATTTCAGATCTTCCCCTCAGATTTACAGCAACTGCACTTCCAACAAGTGCACTTGCAGTGCAATTTAAAGTGCAATTTGCACTTGTAGTTTGCACTTGAATTGCAAAATGATTTTGCCTTTTGTAAATAACCCCTATAGTCTTTTGACATGTACCTGCCTATTCACAAACAAAATGTCCTTTTTGAATAAAAACACATAGTAAATAATTTTAGGTAAATAAAATAGCCATTTATTCTGGGAAAAACATAAATGAGGAAGGCAACACTGGAGACACTTTTGGAATTTGTGAAGCCTTTTGTCCCCCAGGGCACACATCAAGTCAGTGGAAATCAAAATTGAGATCTTGCGGAGTCCATAGAATAGGGAGCACAATCTGCATCTTCTGTCAGACTAGACTGAAGCCAGGCAATCACTTTCAACTCTTCCATGGAGCCTTCCCTGCACGCTGCCCTGCAGCCTTCCCTTCACGCTTCTCTGCAGCCTTCCTTGGAGGCTGTGCCTCTGGTGGTGTACTTGTGGCAGGAGGCGGAGGAGGGGCTTCATCCGAAATATGGCTTGTTTGAGTAAGCTGGCCCCTCAACCCCTTCTGAAGGGCCTCATAAAAAATCCCCTCACAGAGGAGGCGTTGCTCCTTCTCAAGTTCCATCAACCTGGTGGCCAAATAAGTACCATAGGCCTCTTCAGCATTGGGGGAGTTACTCAGCATTTGGCTGGTTTCCCGAATAAGGGCAAGTGATTCCTCCTCTGTTCAGGTCATCTTCCTGGGCCTATTGGTGGTAATGCGGAGGGGAGGCACCTGGCATTCAGTGAGGCTTCTACTGGGCCCAGCCACCTCCTGCCTGCCACTAGGCATGGCCTCCTCCTCTCTACCACTGGGCAAGGCCTCCTCCTCTCTACCACTGGGCACGGCCTCCTCCTGACTGAGCTCATCCTGTGTATAAAAAAGGGACATCGTTGTAATTTTTGCTTCCTCAATTACACACAATTTTCAGCTCATTACTTGCAAATATAATTATAAACACATAGAAAAGGCCATCATTTTGACCCCACCATTATTCTAGCTGTTCACCAATCTTTGAAGTACATTTTTGTCCACTACTGTTTAGTGATATGTATAGATAATAATAACTGTGATGAAATCATTGATTTGTAAGCAATTCAAACATTAAAATAATTGAAATATCTGTCCCGCACTTGGCGGTTTGGGGGGCCAAGCCAGTACGGCCAGTATCCAGGCCTGTGAGTGCAGATTTGGCACTAAGTTCGGCCTCAGGCCCAACAGAAGTGAGATATGTTGTAGAATGTCTTCTTAAAAAATTGTGTAGAATGCAACAAGACACGATCAGATAATTGATTTTATAGTCCGCCATATTGATGGCCGAGAGGAACAAACGGAACCGGCTGGCCATAATCCTGAAGGCATTCTCCACAACTCTTCTCGCTCTGGCCAGCTGGTAGTTAAATACCCTCCTCTCCAGGGTGAGGGACCTTTGGGGGAACAGCCTCATCAGGTGCTCGCCAAGAGCGAAGGCTTCATCTCCGATGAATACAGAGGGGAGTCCCTCAACGTTCTCGGCATCAGGTGGCAATCCCAGGCCACCAGTCTGGAGATGCTGGCACAACTCGGTCTGTGCGAAGACTCCTCCATTCGACATCTGGCCGTTCTTCCCCACGTCCACGAACATAAAATCCAATTGTGCCGATACCACCGCCATCAATACTACACTATTAAATCCCTTATAGTTAAAGTAGTAAGACCCCAAATGGGGTGGTGGCACAATGTGAACATGCTTCCCATCGATCTCCCCTACACAGTTGGGAAAGTTCCAAGGTCAGCGAACTGGGAGGTCACAGTCTGCCATTCCCATGGCGTGGAAGGAAACTGTGGAGTCAAACCAGAAAAAAAATATATAAGTACTTTTAAACATAACTTTGCTAGCAGATTACACAAAAACATTCTTGCACAACAGCAGTCTAACATTTTTTGAAAGTATTATTTCTAAAAATCTAAAAAATAAGGCCCACTTATAAGAGGACTCATCCCCTCTGATGGCCCATTGATCAATTTGTATGTGGGGGGGTGGGGGGTTCTAATTTAGTAGAAGACCACACATGACATTTGGAGACATTTGAGGGGATGGGGGGGTTCTAATTTAATAGAAGACCACATATGACATTTGGAGACATTTGAGGGGGTGGGGTGGGTTCTAATTTAGTAGAAGACCACATATGACATTTGGAGACATTTGAGGGGGTGGGGGAGTTCTAATTTAGTAGAAGACCACACATGACATTTGGAGACATTTGAGGGGGTGGGGGAGTTCTAATTTAGTAGAAGACCACACATGACATTTGGAGACATTTGTGGGGGTGGGGGAGGGTAAAGCAGTACAATGAAGCTGACAATATACATTGTTAAAGGGAATATAGGCTATAGGTGTATATGGGCCCAGGATTGCATGGTGGGGAGGTTAGTGAAGGCAAATATGCATGTAGGGCAAAAAATTATTTACCAAAAAAAAACATGCATGCATGAAGATAAAGGGGACATTCACAGCATATTCCAAGCATGGTAATTAGGCAACAATGAAATTAATACAATCATTAGCAAACATTAAAGACATATCATGTAATGTTAAAGGATAAAAAACTTACCTTCATATAGTCCTTCTGCAGGACCTGAATTATGGCAGAACAGGTCTCTGTGATAATTATCCCCAGAGCCTGGGGAGAGATGCCTGTCGAGAACTTAAGGTCCTGAAGGCTTCTCCCAGTCGCCAAGTAACGTAACGTGGCAACAAGCCTCTGCTCCGCAGTGATGGCTTGCCTCATGCAGGTATCCTGCCTGCTGATATAAGGGGTCAGCATAGCCAGCAGACGTTGAAAAATGGGGTCCGTCATCCTGAGATAATTCCTGAAATCCTCAGGATTATTCTCACGGATCTCACGGAGCAAAGGCATATGCGAGAATTGGTCACGTTGGCGCAGCCAATTCTTTGTCTTTGAACTCCTCCTCGCCCTGTTCATGGACTGGGCTCGTGTCAAAGTATGAACCTCAACACCAAGCCCTCACGCAGCATGAACTTGAGAAGGAGTATGTCCACGCACCATGGCTTCAAAACGGTCGGCTGGTCAAACAAACAAACTTAGAACAAACGCACTGAAGAACAGAAAGGCCTATTAAGAGCGACCTGAAGATCAGGAACGAGTGGACCAGAACGGCCTGCTATACAGGTTACGAACTGACCAACACGCACTGAAAACCAGATACAAACCTCACAAGCACAAACTGAACCACAGAAAACGATCGAAATAAGCTGAAGTCTGAAAAGCACGAATCGTCTCTAACCAAACTTCTACTAGCACGCGGTAAACACGAGATTAGCAGAAGGAGCCCAAAGGGTGGCATAATGGGGCTTGAACTTCCTTTTTCTTGTCCCATCGTACGTGCTATACATCACCGCATTCAAACCATCAGACTTTTGGAATGATCGTGTGTGTCCAATCTATCCGTTTGTAAGTCCGGTGCACCTGCGCTACAAAGTCCGTTGGAAAGGCCGTCGGACCTAGTCCGTCGAAAAGTCCACCCGTGTGTAAGCGGCATAACACATGAATATGCCTTGATCTAAACCATTCCATTGTAGCTCTGTCTGTATGTTTAGGTTCGTTGTTCTGCTGGAAGGTGAACCTCCGCCGCAGTCTCCAGTCTTTTGCAGACTCTAATGCCGCGTACACACGAGCGGACTTTTCGACCGGACTGGTCCGATGGACCGAATCCGGTGGACAATCTGACCGTGTGTGGGCTCCATTGGACCTTCAGCGGACTTTTTCGTGTGAAGATCTGATGGACTTTAGATTTGGAACATGTTTCAAATTTGTCCGACGGACTTGAGTCTGTAGGCTAGTCCGACGGACCAAAACCGACGCTAGGGCAGCTATTGGCTACTGGCTATCAACTTCCACATTTTAGTCCGGTCGTACGTCATCATGTACGAAACCGTTGGACTTTGGTGTGATCGTGTGTAGGCAAGTCCGTTCGTTCAAAAGTCCGTCGGAAGTTCGTCAAAAGTCCGTCGAAAGTCCATCGGAAAGACTGTCAGACTTTTGTTGCCGGAAAGTCCGCCCGTGTGTACAGGGCATTAGAGGTTTTCCTTTAAGATTGCGCTGTATTTGGCTCCATCCATCTTCCCATCAACTCTGACCAGCTTACCTGTCCCTGCTTAAGAAAAGCATCCCCACAACATGATGCTGCCACCACCATGTTTCACGTTTTGGATGGTGTGTTCAGGGTGATGTGCAGTGCTAGTTTTCCGCCACACAGCGTTTTGCTTTTAGGCTAAAAAGTTAAACTTTGGTCTCATCTGACCAGAGCACTTTCTTCCACATGTTTGCTGTGTCCCCCACATGGTTTCTAGTGTTTCTAGATTTCTAAACGGGACTTCTTATGGCTTTCTTTCAACAATGGCTTTCTTCTTGCCACTCTTCCATAAAGACCAGATTTGTGAAATGCACGACTAATAGTTGTCCTGTGGGCAGATTCCCCTACCTGAGCTGTGGATCTCTGCAGCTCCTCCAGAGTTACCTCTTGGCTGCTTCTTTGATTAAAGCTCTCTTGCCCGGTGTGTCAGTTTAGGTGGATGGCCATGTCTTGGGGTAGGTTTGCAGTTTACAGCTTTACGGTTTTACACTATGAGGCTTCCTCTCTCCTTACTTGCCCGAGTATTAAGGCTAGCCTTCAGCTGACTGGATCTGGGTGAATCAGAGAACATGAGTGCTGGCCTCCATATCTGCTGATCGGTCACTGTGGATTGGATTGATGTTCGTTTGGCATTTTTAAATTTTAAGGGGTATGAATACTTTTCCAAGGCACTGTAGTAACCAGAAATAATGAATCCTGTGTCTATGCAAGGGTTTTCGTGGGTCTCAAAGTGTGTTTCTATTTTGCAGCTAAATTGGGATAACACCTACTTTATATTTGGTACATGTCCGTATTGACATAACACAAATACTTAAAACTTGCTGCTACCTTTTAAAGGTTAAGTTCACCTTTGTGAACATGTTATATGTTACACCCATATTTAGGTTGCAACACTTATGTTCAGTATCTGCCTGCTCTCTCCCCGATCCCTGTGACAACAGGCTAGGTATCTTCTCCCCGCACCAGCTATTTCAATTCAAAAAGAGTACACCCACACGGCCACGTCATTCATTCACAAAGTTTTATGAGTTAATAAACTACAAGTACCGTCAAAAAGAAAAGAGCCGGTTAATCCTAAATGGGAAGCTCCCACAATAGGTAACCAAGCGGTTAATTAGGCAGAAACTGGACCTATTGGATTGTGTTAAAAGCATGTATTTTATTGCATCAAAAAGTTCCAATAAAAAGAGTACATGAACTCAATTGATACACACAATATCTCAAAAACATTCCTTCACCACACCTCTAAAAACAAACAAACCATGTCACAATATTACCACTAATGTTATGTCTGCTAGTGTTACAAACTGTCATGGCTGAATTCTGAACAACATGGTGGTTGTGCCCTGGCACACAGTCCTGTGAGATCCCAGTTCACATTACCATCAGATCGATTGTTAACCACTTGCTTACTGGGCACTTAAACCCCCCTCCTATCCAGACCAATTTTCAGCTTTTAGCGCCGACGACGCACTTTGAATGACAATTGCGCGGACATACAACACTGTACCCAAATTAATTTTTTATTATTTTTTTCCCACAAATAGAGCTTTCTTTTGGTGGTATTTGATCACCCTTGCGGTTTTTATTTTTTGTTAAAAAAATGTAAAAAGACCAAATTTAAAACATTTTTTTTTTTTATATTCTGTTATAATATAGGTGGCAGTGATGGGCACTGATGGGTGTCAGTGATGGGCACTGATGGGTGGCAATAATGGGCACTGATCGGTTACACTGATAGGCAGCACTGCTAGGTGGCACTGATTGGCATCACTGGTGGGCACTGATAGGTGGCACTTGTGGGCATTGATAGGTGGCACTTGTAGGCATTGATAGGTGGCACTTGTAGGCATTGATAGGTGGCACTCATGGGCATTGATAGGTGGCACTGGTGGGCACTGTGGGCACTGTCAGGTGGCAAAGGTAGGTGGCACTGGCAGGGGGTACTGGTGGCACATATGAGGCATTATTGCCTCTTCCTCTTCGGGACCGATGTCCCTTGCTGATAAGCTGTCAGCGTGAGGAGAAAAAAAAACGATCACAGAGCTTTTGTTTTGATCAGGTGATCAGCTGTCATTGGCTGACAGCTGATCACATGGTAACGGGCCGGGACCGGCCCCTTACTCGGATCGGTGATCACCCGAGTCTCAGTGACTCGGTGATCACAGCGTGCTCCTATAGGGCGCGTGCACAGGGGAGGCCATCATATGACGGCCTCCCGGGAATTCAGGTCCGCACTGTAGCCGTCATTTGGCTATTGCGCGGATGTCAAGTGGTTAATGGTAATGGCACTAAGGCTTCTATAATCAATGCAGGGTCAGAACGTACCATCCTTTTTCCCCACATAGAAGAAGCCAGCCCCAGAGGGGAGACAAATCTGGTAACATTGCGAACCCCAAGATAACATCTGACTAGAGTTCCAATCTAGATAGGATGAATGCTTTTGCAATCACGAAAGGCCAAGAATGATAAGACCTGGAAAACTTAGGAAGGATCAGGAAGGAGATTTCCTCACAATGTA
This sequence comes from Aquarana catesbeiana, assembly GCF_042186555.1. NCBI lineage: Eukaryota > Metazoa > Chordata > Amphibia > Anura > Ranidae > Aquarana > Aquarana catesbeiana. Next base: position 171,376,048 of record NC_133334.1, on the reverse strand, counting down.
GAACACTGACATGCATAGTTACGGAAGTAATTTAGAACAACAGGGGTCCTAAGGCCAAGGTAGAGCCATTGACTGCAGATACCGAGAGGGGCATCACAAAAGAAAAAGTAGAATGCCCAATTCAGTGGCCAGGAACTGCTCCATTAAATTTCCAGCTGTCCACATATGCAGATACTTGATATGAATTCAGGGCCTGATAAAAGGAGCCAGTTATGATGATTTGAGGGAAAGTGACAGAATTCAGGTTCAGTTCTAGATCACCTCCCTCAGAGTAACCTCGCATCTGACAGTTTTCTGGATGGACTGGACAGGACTTTATTTGTAACCATTGACCCTACAGTAAAGGCATAGGCTGAGTTTCAGACAAGGAGATCGCTCTTGAGGCATGAGGCAGAAGTGGGCACGATTGCTAATGATTTACTGGGGAGTGGTGTGGACAAGTCCTCTCTAGATCTCGTCCTGGATGCTAAGAGCAACTAAGTCATCTATTGTGGAGGGTGTAGTTTTGCCAGCTAGTTCATCCTTAATACGATCAGCTAAGCCCTGCCAAAACGATGCAGTAAGGGCCTCATTATTCCATGCCAGTTCCAAGGCCAAGGTGCAAAACTGAACCGTGTATTGGCCAACAGTCATGCTTCCTTGACGAAGCCAAAGAAATGCTCCAACAGCAGTTGAGGCCCTGCCTGGCACATCCAAGGAAAGCTTCCAAGAAGGCAGTAAGCTTGAAAATTGTAGCACATCAGAATTTGTCAAACTTGCTGGTTGGAAGCTGAACAGTGTGAACCTTGAGTGGAGAGTGTGAACAAGTTGTGCTTTTGACTGCTGGTGATTGCTTGTTGCATTTTTGGTTCTTTTTGGGGTTTTTCCTTGCAGCTTTTTCTATCACTTTTTAAACAGCCTTTTTTTTTCTTTCCTTCCTTCAGCCTACTACTTAAGGGGAGTGGTTAATTGGTCACAGGTGCTTGAGGCCTTTATAATTTTCTCTAGAACTCATTTTGAGCCTGCTCAGCTTTGAGATTGCCACCTTTTTGCTTGCTTGAACTCTAACCAAGTGAAACTGGACTAAGTGGTGAGTTAAAAACCAGAGTTGAAAACAGGAGGTTATAACAGTAGTCAACAAACCTGTAAGTACCATCTGAAATGTCCAGTTAGTAATATTATTATTGAAACCGTAGGGGTGACCATAGACACTGACAAGCCCTGCAAGTGTCAGATTAAATGAGAGATTGAGAAGAGCAGTCATAACTAGTTAACATAAAAAAAAAGACTGACTGTGTCTAGCGGGGGATGCTGTGTATTGTTGAGTATTGTGAGTAAGTGTGTAGTGTGAGTATCTGTGTAGTGTGAGTGTGTACCTATGTATTGTAAGTGCATGAGTGCTGCAAATGCACATAGGCTGTGAGTGCACATAGGCTGCAGATGCACGTAGGCTGCAAGTGCATGTGGTCTGCGAGTTCACGTAGGCTGCGAGTGCACGTGGGCAGTGAGTACCTGTGTATTGTCTTGTTGAGTACCTGTGTATTGTATTGTTGAGTATTAGTGTCAGGAAGCTAGATAGGTAATTTGGACAGGGTATAAACCCCAATTCTCATTAAATTAGTAGGTACGATGCCCGGCGGGGTGTGGAGATACGACTTGGTGTTCATCTTGTGGCATGTATGCGATCCTTGATCATCTGATCAAGGGCGAATACTGCTGTACAAAATGTAAGCACATTGTTTCCCTGGAAGCCCAGGTTCTGAATCTATGGAAGCAACTGTCAGCACTGAGAAGACCCTCCATACTAGGGGTGCCGGCAGGGGCTAGCACAGAGGTGGGTGTAGACAAAGAGGTGCAGGCACTAGAAATGATGGGTGACAGTCGGGAAGAATAGAGGGGGAAGTGCCAGGGAGGCCGATCCTGGGCTGAAGCATCCCAATAAGTACCCTGGAGTAAACAGTTCAATCTCTGTATTTGCGGACGACACTAAGCTAAGCAAGGCAATAACTTCTCTGCGGGATGTGGAAACCTTGCAAGAAGATCTGAACAAATTAATGGGGTGGGCAACTACATGGCAAATGAGGTTTAATGTAGAAAAATGTAAAATAATGCATTTGGGTGGCAATAATATGAATGCAATCTACTCCTGGGGGGGTGAACCTCTGGGGTAAACTAGGATGGAAAAGGACCTGGGGGTCCTAGTAGATGGTAGGCTCAGCAATGGCATGCAATGCCAAGCTGCTGCTAACAAAGCAAACAGAATATTGGCATGCATTAAAAAGGGGACCAACTCCAGGGATAGAGTGATAATTCTCCCACTCTACAAGACTTTGGTCCGGCCTCACCTGGAGTATACTGTCCAGTTCTTAGCACCAGTCCTCAGGAAGGATGTACTGGAAATGGAGCGAATACAAAGAAGGGCAACAAAGCTAATAAAGGGTCTAGAGCGGGGGTCTCAAACTCAAATTCATCGGGGGTCGCATTAGCAGTATGGTTGCCCTCAAAGGGCCGGTTGTATCTGTATCTATGCATGTATGTATAGGGGTGCGCTACGCAGAGTGCCGTGTTCAGGAGTGCACTATGTACAGAGTGCCGGGTTCAGGAGCGAGCTACGTACAGAGTGTCGGGATTAGGAGCGCGCTACGTACAGAGTGCCGGATTCAGGAGCGTGCTACGTACAGAGTGCCGGGTTCAGTAGTGTGCTACGTACAGAGTGCCGGGTTCAGTAGCGCGCTACGTACAGAGTGCCGGGTTCAGGAGCACGCTACGTACAGAGTGCCGGGTTCAGGAGCGCGCTACGTACAGAGTGCCGGGTTCAGGAGAGAGCTATGTACAGAGTGTAGGGTTCAGGAGCGCTCTACGTACAGCGTGCTGGGTTCAGGAACGCCCTACGTACAGAGTGCCGGTTCAGGAGTATGCTATGCACAGTGTACAACATCTCATTTCCACCCCTCCTCCTGGGTTCTGGCCCTATATGTCTTATTTCACCATCACTTCAAAATCGGCAGCACAAAGTGAATCACAATTTTGCTTTTGAACGCCTGCTAGCTATAAACGCAGTAAAATGTGCTAACTTCTCTAAGTCTTGGGCAATTTGGACGGACAAACGTAAGTCCTTCCTAAATGTAACTAAGTGATTATGATTGTGGTGTCCTCACTGATAGTTGATGTAATAGATTCCTTACCTGTATTCAAGAATTGTCTCAGATGGATATTTGGGACCAGCGCTATATTTTGAGTTCAATTTGTTGTACTTTCCCTTTGTAAAATCAATAAAAATTAATGATGCAAAAAAAAAAAAATTGTCAGCACAGCACTGCATCTCTTCATCAAGTCCTCAAAAAGCCCGGCCTTAGCTGGATGGGAGAAAAAAAAACACATAGCCGGCTGGCCCGGCATAGCTGTCAGTGGTGGAGTTTCCTAACAGCTATGCGGGGCCGATCGTGCATGCGCTCAGCTCACAAAAAAAGCCGGCACCGCTGAAGGGACTGGGGAGGAGAGAGCGCGGGAGTTGTTTATCCTTGACTCCTTGAAGACCGACGGGCAGCGCATGCACTGTCACAAGCCGGCGCCGCTCGCGGGACTGAGGGGGAGGATGTTTAGGTGTCGGCCGGAGGCCACTGTGCGGGCCACTTAGCAAGGCCTGGCAGGCCGGATTCAGCCCGCGGGCCTTGTGTTTGACACCTGTGCTCTAGAGGATATTAGTTATGAAAAAAGATTGCGAGCACTGAACTTATTCTCTCGGGAGAAGAGATGCTTGAGAGGGGAAATGATTTCAATTTACAAATACCATACTGGTGACCCCACAATAGAGATAAACCATCTTTTGCGGAAGGGAATTTAACCGTTTCAGCCCCGGAAGATTTGGCTGCCCAATGACGAGGCCTTTTTTTGAGATTTGGCACTGCGTTGCTTTAACTGACAATTTGGTGGTATTTGATTGCCTCTGCGTTTTTTATTTTTTGCGCTATAAATAAAAGAAGAGCAACAATTTTGAAAAAAAAACAATATCTTTTACTTTTTGCTATAATAAATATCCCACATTTTTTATCAAAAAACAAATTTTTTCCTCAGTTTAGGCCGATATGTATTTTTCTACATATTTTTGGTAAAAAAATTGATTGGTTTGCACAAAAGCTATAGCATCTACAAAATAGGGAACAGATTTATGGCATTTTTATTTTTACTAGTAATGGCAGCGATCTGCTCTTTTTATCAGGACTGCAACATTATGGCGGACACATCGGACACTTTTGACACATTTTTGAAACCATTGACTATTATACAGCGATCAGTGCTAAAATGCACCAAGGGGTTAATTGTTTCTAACTATGGGGGGATGGGACTGTCTAGGAGGAGCGAGAGATGGTGTTCATACATAGTATGAACACACGATCTGTTCCCTCTCCCCTGAAAGAACCGGGATCGCGGGGGCCCGGCGGGCACTCGCATCGGCTCCGGGTACACACTGCGGGCACGCGCCCCTAGTGGCCGAAAGGCGAAGTGACGTAAGATAGCGTCATTTCTCCGAGCCGTACCATTCTGCCGTAGTAAAGCTGCGGTAGCTGGCCGGCAAGCGGTTAATAAGACACGTGGCCACTCACTAAAATTATAAGATAAGAGGTTTAACCTTAAACTGTGTAGAGGGTTCTTTACTGTAGGAGCAGCAAGGATGTTGAATTCCCTTCCGCAGCTGGTGGTTTCAGCGGGGGGGCATAGATAGTTTCAAAAAACTGATAAGCACCTGAACGACCGCAACATACAGGGATATACAATGTAATACTGGCATATAATCATACTTAAAAAACCCTCACTAGACCCCACCTGTTTGAAAAACTTAAGACCCATCTCCCTGCTCCCATTTGCCTCCAAGCTCATCTAACGCCTTGTCCATGACCGAATGAGTCGCTACCTCACGGACAACAACCTTCTCGACCCCCTATAGTCCGGCTTCCGTCCACAACATTCTACTGAAACTGCCCTACTAAAACTCACCAATGACCTACTAAGTGCTAAAACCAATTGCCATTACTCCATACTCTTAGACCTCTCTGCTGCCTTCGACACAGTTGACCACCTGCTCCTCCTCAGCAAACTACACTCCCATGGCCTCTTTGATTCTGCTTTATCCTGGTTCTCCTCCTACCTCAGCGCACTTTCAGTGTCACTTACTACTCCATCTCCTCTGCTCCTCTTCCTCTCCCTGTTGGGGTACCCCAAGGCTCTGTCCTTGGGCCCCTCCTATTCTCACTCTATACCTCTTCCCTTGGCCAGCGGATAACCTCCCATGGCTTCCAATATCACCTCTACGCCGATGAAACCCAGATCTAACTTTCCACTCCTCAACTCACCCCCTCGATCTCCTCATGGATCTCAAACTGAATGACATATCGGTATGGATGTCACACCACTTTCTCAAACTCAATCTTTCTAAAACTGAGCTTGTAATATTTCCTCCTTCCCGGTCCCCCCCATGACTTTACCATTAAGATCAACAGCACAACCATTGGTCCCTCCACACATGTCAGGGTGCTGGGTGTAATCCTTGACTCTGACCTCTCCTTCAGCCCCCACATCCAATCACTGGCTAAATCCTGCTGCCTTAACCTTCGCAACATCCTCAGAATTCGACCCTTCCTGACTAATGACACCACAAACCAACTGTCATGAAAAGGTTCACCCGTTGGTGGTGCTATCGGTCTCTTGGATCGCAATACCAGTGTCCACCAGCAGGTGTCTTCCAACACCTGAGACCTGTAATAAGAGGACTCACCTGCTGGTGGCACTGTGACATCCTTGGGCCGTAGTACCGGTGTCTACCAGTGGGTGTATTCCAGCAGTGTGGAGCAGACAGCACCCTCTGCGCTCAGGTGTAACGTGAGGTCAAATCACTGCAGTCTGATAAATACCAGCAAGCCCTCACATCCTTGCCTTGGTGTCTCTCTCCCTGTGCCCTGATCTTGCTGTGTGTTATCTTGACCTTGAGCCTGCATCTGTCCTGACCTGATCCGATCCCTATCCTGAGCCCATCCTGTACTTGTCCCTCCGGTTTCCTGGTTTCCTGCCCTGCAGCCTATCCATCCATCCTCTCCCTGTCCTGTTGGTTCCCCGTCCTTTCCCATCTGACTGACCTCCTTGTGTATGACCTTGGCCTGGCTTTTGTTACAAATACAGTATTTCCCATCCATTTGTATATACCATTTGTTTGTGGGTCTGTGGTTGGTTTGCACTGTATACATTTCACTTATTTGTCACCCATTTAATAAACACCATTATTTTTCACTTACCTGTGTTTCTGGTTTCTTCTGTGCAGTCCACACAGTCTGGTCTACTAAATTCCCTGATAGTACACCAAGGCCATCCCTGACCAGACATGGCTGCATTGAGTAACCATCCTGGTTTGTTAGGTCTGCTAATATGGATTTCAATGAAATAATTTATTATTCTCTGCTAGCAGAAGAGGATGGTGAATATTGTGGCCAGATTTTAAAAGGGTGGACTAGTGACCAGCTGATGGAAACTATCTGATCAGCTCATTCCCTAGTGGATCAGGGGTATATGTCATTTGAAGATGTTCAGCCCCTGATCCAGTTATGTGCAAAACCAGCCTTGTCATGTATTCCCAAAGGAAGTGACGATTTTTCTCCCCCCTTCAATTATGGCCAAGTTGAATCCCTGGTATGGTTATTAGAAGATGATCCAGCCTATTTTATGGAACGTTATTCCTCTTGTTCACAGCAGGTGTTGTCTAATTGCATCCAGTCTGTGCAATCCTTAGTTAGTCAGGCTGTGTGTGAATCAGCGTTTGTTCAGCCTGTGCTACAGGCATGATCAGATCTCCTGTATTTAGCTAAGCCACAATATTCCAGCCCTGCCATTAATCACCTGCCTTCCCAAGAACCTATCTCCCCGTCGCCTATGGTAACCTCAGCTACAGCCCAGTTTACTCAGCCCCCTACCAAATACTATTACCCAGTCTCCAAGTGTAGCACCTATCCTGCCTTTAATCCACCTGTCTCTTCTCCTCTACCTGTAACAATTCCACAAAACCCTCCTCCAGCCACTGTTCCTTGGTCTTCCTTCTGCCCAGCTACTTTCTTTTCTTACAGCCTGCTGTTCCAGCCTTCTTATATGCCAGTTGAACCTGATGACCCACCTAAACCTGACAACCCAGTGCCTGTTATCCAGTCTGATGTGCCTACCTTCCAGTCTGATGTGCCTACCTTCCAGTCTGATGTGTCCACCTTCCAGCCTGATCTCTCGATGCTTGCCTTCCAGCCGGATGTCTCGGTGCCTGCCTCCCAGCTTGATGTCTCTGCTATCCAGCCTGATGTGCCCGCTATCCAGCCTGATGTGCCTGCCTTCCAGCCTGATGTACCTACCTTCCAGTCTGATGTGCCTGCTTTCCAATCTGATGTCTTGCTGCCTGCCTTCCAGCCCAAAGTCTCGGTCCCTGCCTTCCAGCCTGATGTCTCGGTCCCTGCCTTCCAGCCTGATGTACCTACCTTCCACTCTGATGTGCCCGCCTTCCAGCCTGATGCCTTGGTGCCCACTTTCCAGCCTGATGTGCCTACCTTCCAGTCAGATGTGTCCGCTTTCCACTATGATGTCTTGATGCCTGCCTTCCAGCTCGAAATCTTGGTGTCTGCCTTCCAGCCTGATGTATCTACCTTCCAGTCTGATGTGCACGCTTTTCAGTCTGTGCCTGCTGTCCAGTCTGATGTGCCCGCCTTCCAGCCTGATGTCTCGATGCTTGCCTTCCAGCCTGATGTCTCGGTGCCTGCCTTCCAGCCGGATGTCTCGGTGCCTGCCTTCCAGCCGGATGTCTCGGTGCCTGCCTTCCAGCTTGATGTCTCCACTTTCCTTTCTGATGTGCCCGCTTCCCAGTCTGTGCCCGCTTTCCAGTCTGATGTGCCCACCTTCCAGCCTGATGTCTCGATGCCTGCCTTCCAGTCTGATGTGCCCGCTTTCCAGTCTGTGCCCGCTTTCCAGTCTGTGCCCGCCTTCCAGCCTGATGTCTCAATGCTTGCCTTCCAGCCTGATGTCTCAGTGCCTGCCTTCCAGCTTGATGTGCCCGCTTCTCAGTGTGATGTGCCCACCTTCCAGCCTGATGTCTCGATGCTTGCCTTCCAGCCGGATGTCTCGATGCCCGCTTCCCAGTCTGATGTGCCTGCTTCCCAGTCTGATGTGCCTACTTCCCAGTCTGATGTGCCTGCTTCCCAGCCCTATGTGCCCGCCTTCCAGTCTGATGTGCATGCTTCCCAGTCTGATGTGCCCACCTTCCAGCCTGATGTCTTGATGCCTGCCTCCCAGTCTGATGTGCCCGCTTCCCAGTCTGAGGTGCCCGCTTTCCAGTCTGATGTCTTGATTCCTGCCTTCCAGCCCGAAGTCTCGGTGCCTGCCTACCAGTCTGATGTGCCCGCTTTCCAGTCTGATGTGCCCGCTTTTCAGTCTGATGTCTTGATGCCTGCCTTCCAGCCCGAAGTCTCTGTGCCTGCCTTCCAGCCTGATGTGCCTGCCTTCCAGCCTGATGTTCCCACTTTCCAGTCTGATGTGCCCACCTTCCAGCCTGATGTCTTGGTGCCTGCCTTCCAGCTTGATGTCTCCACTTCCCCGTCTGATGTGCCCGCTTCTCAGTCTGATGTCTCGGTACCTGCCTTCCAGCCTGGTGTCTCGTTGCCTGCCTTCCAGCCAGATGTCTTGATATTGGTGTGTCAGCCTGAAGTTTCGGTGCCTGTGTGTCAGCCTGAAGTTTCGGTGCCCGTGTGTCAGCCTGAAGTTTCGGTGCCCGTGTGTCAGCCTGAAGTTTCGGTGCCCATTACCCAGTCTGCTGAACCAGTGCCCGTTACCCAGTCTGCTGAATCGGTGCCCGTTACCCAGTCTGCTGAACTGGTGCCCGTTAAGCCAGTGCCCGTTATTTGACTTGCCGGACCAGTGCCCAGTGTCCAGCTCGCTGAACCAGGGCCCGTTACCCAGGCCACTGGGTCGGGGCCCGTTACCCAGTTTGTTGAGCCGGTGCCTGTGATCCAGCCTGCCCTTACGGTGCTCACTGTTTGGCCTGACAACCCGGAGCTAGCTGCCCAGCTGGACGACCCGGAGCCCGCTATCTTCTCGGATGTGCCCACTGTCTGCCCTGATGTGCCCGCTGTCTGCTCTGATGTGCCCACTGTCTGGTTTGATGTATCCGCTGCCCAGTCTAAGGTGCCTGATGCCCAGCCTGAAGTATCCGATGCCCAGCCTGACGTGCCTTCATCTGTTGTTCGGTTTGAGGCCATGAACTTTGGACAATTTCATCTAGTTGGAGCGTCCGGAGGCCGCTCCTTTGAGGGGGGGTACTGTCATGAAAAGGTTCATCTGTTGGTGGCGCTATCGGTCTCTTGGATCGCAGTACCAGTGTCCACTAGCGGGTGTCTTCCAACACCTGAGACCTTTAATAAGAGGACTCACCTGCTGGTGGCACTGTTGTATCCTTGGGCCGTAGTACTGGTGTCCACCAGCGGTTGTATTCTGGCAGTGTGGAGCAGACAGCACCCTCTGCGCTCAGGTGTAACGTGAGGTCAAATCACTGCAGTCTGATAAATAACCGGCAAGCCCTCACATCCTTGCCTTGGTGTCTCTCTCCCTGTGCCCTGATCTTGCTGCCTGTTATCTTGACCTTGAGCCTGCATCTGTTCTGACCTGATCCGATCCCTATCCTGAGCCCATCCTGTACTTGTCCCTCTGGTTTCCTGGTTTCCTGCCCTGCAGCCTATCCATCCATCCTCTCCCTGTCGGTTTCCCGTCCTTTCCCATCTGACTGACCTCCTTGTGTATGACCTCGGCCTGACTTTTGTTACGATTACGGTATTTCCCATCCATTTGTATATACCACTTGTTTGTGGGTCTGTGGTTGGTTTGCACTGTATATATTTCACTTATATGTCACCCATTTAATAAACACCATTATTTTTCACTTACCTGTGTTTCTGCTTTCTTCTGTGCAGTCCACACAGTCTGGTCTACTAAATTCCCTGATAGCAACTTATTCACTCCTTGATTATTTCCCGCCTTGACTACTGCAACTCTCTCCTTAATGGCCTACCCTTATGCAGGCTACCCCCCCTTCAGTCTATTATGAATGCTGCTGCTAGACTAATACACCTCACTAATCGATCTGTGACTGCTGCCCCTCTCTGCCAACCCCTTCACTGGCTTCCCCTACCCCACCGTATAAAATTCAAATTGCTAACCACAACATACAAGGCCATCCACAACATCGCCCCCAGCTACATCACCAACCTCATCTGCAGATATCGCCTAAATCGTCCCCTCCGCTCCTCCCAAGACCTCCTGCTCTCTAGCTCCCTTGATACCTCCTCTCATGCTCGCCTTCAGGACTTCTCCAGAGCCTCTCCCATCCTCTGGAATTCCCTGCCCCGGTATATTCGATCAGCCCCTAACCTGTCCACCTTTAGGAGATCCCTGAAAACTCACTTATTCAGGGAAGCCTATCCCACACCCACCTAATAACTGTCCCCGAGCCACCCCCTATCAAATCATTCCCTGCATCTTTTACCTTTTGTACCACCACCCCCTCCCTTTAGAATGTAAGCTCTATGAGCAAGGCCTTCCTGTCCCTTATGTATTGAACTGTACTGTAATTACGCTGTCCCCCCTCTACATTGTAAAGAGCTGCGTAAACTGTTGGCGCTATATAAATCGTGAATAATAATAATCACACACATAGGTTGGACTAATAAGACGTAGGCCACCTTGGATCGGTCAGTACTGAAATGGTGGACCGCTAATTCAAAATAAATTGAACACCGATAGATGAATCCCTGACAAGCTTTTGGTTCACCAAAACAGTGAGGTGGTGAAGGTAGCTGGAGTTTTGAGGAATGTTCGACAAGGGAGAAATAACTGGAGCTGGGGTAGGAACAGAAGGAGGAGCAGTCTACAAGCAGTCTTGTCCAAACAAGAGGAAAGTTTCTGTAAACCCTGCATGATTCACTCTTGATAGGCCCGTTGGACATGGCTCTCTGCCCCAAATATTTAAGTTGTTCCTGTAGGAGGTTCGGTGTCGCTGAAGAGCTCATTGCCTGAGCAAACTCTCAGGTATCTATGGAAGTGAGCCCTTGTAGAAAGCCAACTCGGGGTTCCCCAGGGCATGGAGTTTAAGCCCCTGCCTGCTTCTTCACCAGGGTCTCTGGTGGTGGGTCGCTGTCCACTAGATAAGTCATCATGAGACAAAATTCATATAATGTTCCAGCAGTCTGAAAAAGTGGAATTCATTTATCTTCATAGATTTCTTGAGGGAGAATGTTGATACATTTTGTGTCCCAAGTGGGGGCGCTTCTCCAACCCAGTCTGCAGGAGGGCTAACATATTTCCTCTGACCATTAACTTGTACAATATTGCATATTTCCATCCACTCCAGAATGAGTCTTTATTCAGATAATTAACCCAGGCCTCACTCTCAGTGTTCATCACATTGTTGTCCATCATTAGAGAATGATCTGCTCTCTCCATGGGATCAGAGGGTGAACTGAGCTCTTTTCCATGCTCTGACTGGGAGAAGCAGACACAATCCCCAGTCTCCCCCATCAGCAATAATCAGTTGGTAGAAGGCTAGCCCCTAGTACCCTCCAAAAGCCAAAGTCACAGTGCTTACCGTGACAGTAAGGATTTTGCATACTAAAAACTGCAGGCTGACAATGTGTAGGAATAATTATTCACTTACTGAGTCCTCACTGCTTCCGAGAGGCTTAATTGGCCCCTATGATTTGTACTCTCAAAATCAGGAAAAAAAACACTCTATGCCAAAATGTTATACCCATTTCCTTATTAAATGCAGAAATTAAAATTATACTAACCCTCAGGACTAAGACCCCAGTTTCCCATGCCTGCCCTAGCCCATCATGTTCAAACAGGCTTTATAATGGAATGTGAGGCCATCCAACAATGAGCAAAACAATGTGTTGTTCTCCCACTCTTCTTGATATTATCTATGGATTCTGAAAAAGCATTTTACAGGGTGGACTTGGTTTTTTAGTAAAAGAAACAATTAAAATTTTAGGTCTGCTGGAACATATGTTTAGCTGAGTTTACTCACTTTATGATAACCCAGAAGCTAGAGTAAAAGTCAATAGCAATTTGTATCTGAGTTTTCCCTTCAGGAATGGGACAAGGCAATGCTACCCCTTATCACCACTTGTATTTACCCTAATAACGGAATCTTTTCTTCGGAAAATTAGATCAAACTCTGATGTCTGGGGCATTCACATAGGCACCAAAGAGCATAAGCTTTAAGCTTATGCTGATTATATTATATTTTACATTTTGACCCTGTTACTTACTATTCTACCCATTATCGTGGCTAACCTACAAAGATTTGGTCAACTATCCAACTTTCATATCAATTATAATAAACCAGAGATCTTACCTATAACTTTTCCTTCAGATATAAAGCAGCAACTACAATCTTTCTTTACTTTAGTGTGGAAGGCTCGTACTTTTTATTTAGGTACCCATTTTTTTCTCAGGCCACAGCCTATTTTGAGCAAATTATTGCATCTATAGGCTTACTGTCTGGTTTCTGCTTGCAGATACGGAAGTTTATAAGTGATTATATTTGGATGGGCAGTACACAGAATAGCATATAAAATACTCCCAGGAAACCCAAAGCTGACAGAGGTCTGGGGCTCCCAGATCCACACTTTATTATAAAGCAATGATACTGGTCAATAAATAAATGTGAACAATCAGTGCAATCACTGTGCATAAAAAATAGTAAACAGGTCTAATAATATAAATAGTGTGAATAATCAATACAAAATGTCGCTTGCTATAGCACTTCAGCAGTGATTTCAACTCCCACAGATAAACCAATAATAACAATAGTACAGCGCAACATATAAAAGTTTGACAAATGTCAATAAACATGTCCTTTTCACTGTGCTAGGATCCTACTGATTATGCCTATACCTAGGTGTAACACCTATAGGAATAGAGAGCCATTCCCGAGAGTCATTGCTGATGGGGTGGTAAGGTTTCCAGACCTATGGTTTTTATGTGCAGTTTGTATTTTTGTTCATGTAAGTGTTTTTATGCTACTTTTTTCATTAACATTAAAAACAGAGAGCACTGTTCGTCCTCCGTTTTAAGCTTTACATATGCCACTAATTGTTTATTAGGAGAGAGACAAGTGATACCTGTGGATAGCTGTTTATGTACCACAGGCCAACGGAGGTTCTAAACACAAGCAGGAGATATTCTAAGGTGCTATTAGACCTCAGTCTAATGGGGCGTACACACGGTCGGACTTTTCAGCTACAAAAGTCCGACAGCCTGTCCGACAGACTTTCGACGGACTTTCGACGGACTTGCGGCGGACTTTCTAACGAACAGACTTGCCTACACACGATCACACAAAAGTCCGTCGAATTCTTACGTGATGACGTACACCGGACTAAAATAAGGAAGTTGATAGCCAGTAGCCAATAGCTGCCCTAGTGTGGGTTTTTGTCCGTCGGACTAGCATACAGACGAGCGGATTTTTCGAGTCCGTCGGAAAGATTTGAAGCATGTTTCAAATCTAAAGTCCGTCGGATTTGAGGCTGAAAAAGTCCGTTGAAAGTCCGGAGAAGCCCACACACGATCGGATTACCAGCCAGCTTTAGTCCGTCAGCGTCCGTTGGACTTTTGTAGACGAAAAGTCCGACCGTGTGTACGCGGCAAAATGCCCTTTTCACAACTTGCAAGCCGCGTTTGTCGTAAAGATTACTCTGACTAAAGTGTTGAACTATCCATCTGAGATGATCCGTGGGAAGGTTTGCCACTCATTTTAAAGTTCCGTCAGAAGTTTGGATATGTTCTGAAGTTTTGATGCCATCCAGTCGTGAGGTTCCTCCTTTTGATTGCCCGTTGGGGTTACAAGCTTGATTGACTCATTGAACGTACGTTCTTATGAGTTCAATCCTTCTGGTAAGCCTTCACTTTTTCTCTATGTGGAGGGTCCATCACACTTTTGCATGTGTTATCCACGTGGTGAATAAGGAACTATACATACTTTTGGACTAACATCAGTCCCTTTTCAGCCCTTAAAACATCGGAAGAACATCAGAGACTTTATCTATTTATCTGTTAAGCTGTCAATTTTTGCTGTTTGATATAGACGTTTTTCTTTATTTTGTATTCTTATATTTTTAAGAGTTTTTAAACCCACAGCGCTACACTTGTCTATACATTATACGGTATTGTGTACACCACCCAAAGTCTAATAGCAACTATGGGTGCACGGTATGTATTTTGTACACCACCAGAAAAATAGGATTTTTTAAGACAGCTTACCTGTAAAATCCTTTTCTTTTGATGGACATCACGGGACACAGAGCCACAGTAATTACTGATGGGTTATATAGGGTATCACTGGTGATTGGATACTGGCACACCCTATCAGAAAGTTCAACCCCTTATATAATCCCTCCCCTTGCAGGGATACCTCAATTTTGTAGCCAAGCAATATAGTGTATTAGAAGAGGGGCGGGACGTCTGTGTCCCGTGATGTCCATCGAAAGAAAAGGATTTTACAGGTAACCACCTTTGGTAAAAAACTAGGATGAGGGTGCAGTACCACTCTATCCCTGTGTACAATCAAATAAGGCTCCTTACAGGAAAGGGCTGCTAGTTCTGATACTCTTCTAGCAGAAGAAATGGCCACCAAAAAAATTAACTTCCTTGTCAACAAGACCAAAGGAATCTGACTTATTGGTTCAAAAGGCTGTTTCTGTAACACAGACAGAACCAAGTTCAAGTCCCAGAGGTTTAGGGGCGCCTTAACCGGAGGATTAAGACGCGTCACCCCCTGTATAAAGTTTCGGACCAAAGAATGCGAAACAAGTGGCCGTTGAAATAATACTGATAAGGCCGAGACCTGGTCCTTGATGGTACTCAAGGCCAGCTTCATCTCTAAACCCAACTGCAGAAAATCAAGAATTCTACCTATCACATATTTTCTGGGATGCCAACCCCTGGATTCACACCAGGATACATAAGCTTTCCAGACTCTATGATAAATCATTCTGGAAGCTGGCTTCCTTGCATTGATCAAGGTAGATATCACAGAACCTGAAAGCCCACGACTCTTCAGAACGTGGGTCTCAATAGCCAAACTGTCAAATTTAGTGTTTGTAAGGCAGGATGGAACACTGGACCTTGAGATAACAGGTCTGGTCGTACCGGTAGTGTCCACGGGGAACCCACCGTCATCCTTACTATATCCACATACCACGTCCTTCTGGGCCAAGCGGGGGCCACCAGAAGTATTGACTTCCTTTCCTTCCTGATCCTGCGAAGAAGTTGCGGCAGTAGCAGAATAGACGGGAATGCATAAATCAGTGAGAACCGATGCCACGAAATCACCCGTCCCGCATGCAAGAGGATCTCTTGTTCTTGCCACAAATCTGTCTATCTTTTTGTTGAATCGGGATGCAAAGAGATCTACATCTGGGACCCCCCATCTTTGGCATATGTTCCAAAAGACGTCGGGATGTAGAGACCATTCCCCTGGAAGTAACTTCTGGCGACTTAAATAGTCCTCCTGCCAGTTCTCTATCCCTGGAATGAAAACTGCCGATATGCATGGCACATGCCTCTCCGCCCAGACTAAGATCTGGTTCACCTCTTTTTGAGCGGCTCGGCTCCTGGTGCCTCCCTGATGATTGACATAGGCCACTGCTGAGGCATTGTCGGACTGGATCCTGACCGGGCAACCCTGTAGCCTGATAGTCCAGGCCTTTAGGGCTAGACATACCGCACGGATTTCCAGAATGTTGATGGGTAAGGTCCTCTCTGTCTTGGACCATACTCCCTGAACTGCAGACTGTTCCAGAACTGCTCCCCAACCTGACAGACTGGCATCTGTTGTTACCACCGTCACAATAGTGTAATAACAACTATGGGTGCACTGTATGTATTGTGTACACCACCAGAAATATAGTAGCAACTGCACTAGGGGTGAACGGTATTGTGTACACCACAAGAAGTCTAAATGCAACTATGGGTGCACTGTATGTATTATGTACTGTGTACACCACCAGAAAAGTAGTAGCAACTGCACTAGGGGTGCACGGTATTGTGTACACCAAAAAAGAAAAGAGTGTAACCCTGCGCTTACCCTACGGGAAAGCAGCTCACACAACAAATAAGGATTTTGTCAAAATTACAATGTATAGACAAGTGTAGCGCTGTGGGTTTAAAAACTCTTAAAAATATAAGAATACAAAATAAAGAAAAACGTCTATATCAAACAGCAAAAATTGACAGCTTAACAGATAAATAGATAAAGTCTCTGATGTTCTTCCGATGTTTTAAGGGCTGAAAAGGGACTGATGTTAGTCCAAAAGTATGTATAGTTCCTTATTCACCACGTGGATAACACATGCAAAAGTGTGATGGACCCTCCACATAGAGAAAAAGTGAAGGCTTACCAGAAGGATTGAACTCATAAGAACGTACGTTCAATGAGTCAATCAAGCTTGTAACCCCAACGGGCAATCAAAAGGAGGAACCTCACGACTGGCAAACCTTCCCACGGATCATCTCAGATGGATAGTTCAACACTTTAGTCAGAGTAATCTTTACGACAAACGCGGCTTGCAAGTTGTGAAAAGGGCATTTTGCCCTTTTCACAACTTGCAAGCCGCGTTTGTCGTAAAGATTACTCTGACTAAAGTGTTGAACTATCCATCTGAGATGATCCATGGGAAGGTTTGCCACTCATTTTAAAGTTCCGTCAGAAGTTTGGATATGTTCTGAAGTTTTGATGCCATCCAGTCGTGAGGTTCCTCCTTTTGATTGCCCGTTGGGGTTACAAGCTTGATTGACTCATTGAACGTACGTTCTTATGAGTTCAATCCTTCTGGTAAGCCTTCACTTTTTCTCTATGTGGAGGGTCCATCACACTTTTGCATGTGTTATCCACGTGGTGAATAAGGAACTATACATACTTTTGGACTAACATCAGTCCCTTTTCAGCCCTTAAAACATCGGAAGAACATCAGAGACTTTATCTATTTATCTGTTAAGCTGTCAATTTTTGCTGTTTGATATAGACGTTTTTCTTTATTTTGTATTCTTATATTTTTAAGAGTTTTTAAACCCACAGCGCTACACTTGTCTATACATTATACGGTATTGTGTACACCACCCAAAGTCTAATAGCAACTATGGGTGCACGGTATGTATTTTGTACACCACCAGAAAAATAGGATTTTTTAAGACAGCTTACCTGTAAAATCCTTTTCTTTTGATGGACATCACGGGACACAGAGCCACAGTAATTACTGATGGGTTATATAGGGTATCACTGGTGATTGGACACTGGCACACCCTATCAGAAAGTTCAACCCCCTATATAATCCCTCCCCTTGCAGGGATACCTCAATTTTGTAGCCAAGCAATATAGTGTATTAGAAGAGGGGCGGGACCTCTGTGTCCCGTGATGTCCATCGAAAGAAAAGGATTTTACAGGTAACCACCTTTGGTAAAAAACTAGGATGAGGGTGCAGTACCACTCTATCCCTGTGTACAATCAAATAAGGCTCCTTACAGGAAAGGGCTGCTAGTTCTGATACTCTTCTAGCAGAAGAAATGGCCACCAAAAAAATTAACTTCCTTGTCAACAAGACCAAAGGAATCTGACTTATTGGTTCAAAAGGCTGTTTCTGTAACACAGACAGAACCAAGTTCAAGTCCCAGAGGTTTAGGGGCGCCTTAACCGGAGGATTAAGACGCGTCACCCCCTGTATAAAGTTTCGGACCAAAGAATGCGAAACAAGTGGCCGTTGAAATAATACTGATAAGGCCGAGACCTGGTCCTTGATGGTACTCAAGGCCAGCTTCATCTCTAAACCCAACTGCAGAAAATCAAGAATTCTACCTATCACATATTTTCTGGGATGCCAACCCCTGGATTCACACCAGGATACATAAGCTTTCCAGACTCTATGATAAATCATTCTGGAAGCTGGCTTCCTTGCATTGATCAAGGTAGATATCACAGAACCTGAAAGCCCACAACTCTTCAGAACGTGGGTCTCAATAGCCAAACTGTCAAATTTAGTGTTTGTAAGGCAGGATGGAACACTGGACCTTGAGATAACAGGTCTGGTCGTACCGGTAGTGTCCACGGGGAACCCACCGTCATCCTTACTATAGCCACATACCACGTCCTTCTGGGCCAAGCGGGGGCCACCAGAAGTATTGACTTCCTTTCCTTCCTGATCCTGCGAAGAAGTTGCGGCAGTAGCAGAATAGACGGGAATGCATAAATCAGTGAGAACCGATGCCACGAAATCACGTCCTGCATGCAAGAGGATCTCTTGTTCTTGCCACAAATCTGTCTATCTTTTTGTTGAATCGGGATGCAAAGAGATCTACATCTGGGACCCCCCATCTTTGGCATATGTTCCAAAAGACGTCGGGATGTAGAGACCATTCCCCTGGAAGTAACTTCTGGCGACTTAAATAGTCCTCCTGCCAGTTCTCTATCCCTGGAATGAAAACTGCCGATATGCATGGCACATGCCTCTCCGCCCAGACTAAGATCTGGTTCACCTCTTTTTGAGCGGCTCGGCTCCTGGTGCCTCCCTGATGATTGACATAGGCCACTGCTGAGGCATTGTCGGACTGGATCCTGACCGGGCAACCCTGTAGCCTGATAGTCTAGGCCTTTAGGGCTAGACATACCGCACGGATTTCCAGAATGTTGATGGGTAAGGTCCTCTCTGTCTTGGACCATACTCCCTGAACTGCAGACTGTTCCAGAACTGCTCCCCAACCTGACAGACTGGCATCTGTTGTTACCACCGTCCAGGTAACCGGCAGAAAGGATTTCCCCTTATGCAGGTTTTCGGGAATGAGCCACCAATTGAGGCTCTGACGCACCGCATGAGACAGGTGCATCAGAAAGTCTAATGCCTGAACCTTCTTGTTCCAGGCCGACAGAATACTGTGTTGCAGCAGTCTTGAATGAAACTGAGCATAAGGAACTGCTTCGAATGAAGACACCATCTTCCCTAGCAGCCTCATACAAAGGCGGACAGAAGGACCCTTCTTGGTCCTGACTGCCAGAATCAGCTCCCTTAAAGCAGTGGTCTTTGCCTGAGGTAGAAATACTTTCTCCTGGCTTGTATCTATGATCAGACCTAAATACTCCAGTCTTCTTACTGGTTTTAGGAAAGATTTTTCTAGGTTGAGGATCCAACCTAGGTGTTCCAGATACTTGACTGTGGTTCTCAAGTTCCCGTTCAAGGAGGCTACGACCGGTCTATCAGTAGCAGGTTGTCTAGGTATGCTATGACAGCTATACCCTGAGCCCTTAATCTGGCCAGAGGAGGGGCCAAGACCTTTGTGAACACTCGAGGTGCAGTGGCTATCCCAAAAGGCAGAGCCACAAACTGGAAATGGCGCCCTATCTCGAAGCGCAGAAACTTCTGATGAGCAGGAAAAATGGGCACATGCAGATATGCATCTCTGATGTCTATCGATGCCAAAAATTCTCCTCCCTGCAGGGTGGTGAATACTGTCCGAATTGATTCCATGCGAAAGGACTGAATCCTTAGGAATCGGTTCAGATCCCTTTAATCCAGAATGGGTCTGACATCCCCATTTGGTTTTTGGACCGTAAAAAGGCTGGAATAGAAACCCAAACCTTGGTCCTTTGCGGGAACCATCATAATGACCTCCTGCGACAAAAGTCGCTCTAACGCTAGAAGGAGCGACTGCTTCTTCTCTGGGTCTCTGGGGACACCTGATCTGAGGAACCAAAGAGAGGGAAATTCCTAAAACTCCAACTTGTACCCTAAGGTTACTGTGGAGATTACCCATCTGTCCTGGAAGTCCTCCTGCCAGAGCTCTGAGAACTGTCGCAGTCTTCCCCCCACTCGAGCGAGCGGGGGCGCCCCTTCATGAAGAGGTCTTAGTGTTTTGCCTAGTAGGCTTCTTCCCCCAGGACTTCTTTTGTTCCTGGGGTTGACTCTTGTTTCTGAACCCAGACGGAGGAGGCTGTCGAGACTGACTGGAGGCCGAAGCCCCTGGCACTGGGGAAAGAGTCTGTTTGAAAGAGGGACGCTTACTCTTCTTCTTGACAGGTAAGAGAGTACTTTTCCCACCAGAGATCATCTGGATATAGTCATCCAAGACTTCTCCAAACAACCTTGCACCACGAAATGGAAACCCAGCCAGCAGCTTCTTACATGGTGCTTTGGCTGACCAATTTTTCAACCATAGGATTCTACGTATATGCACCCACCCCAGTGAAAGACGAGAGGTTTGCACAATAGAATCTCTGATGCCGTCAACAACGTAACATAAGGCCGCAGGAAGGTTAGCCAACCCCTGGGCCTGCTGTTCAGGTAATACTTTGATAACCTGCTTAACATGTTAACAAGTATTGACAGACTCCAATCGCTGCAACTGCAGGTTGAGCCACTGAACCTGTCAAGGAGAAAACATCCTTCAATAGGGATTCCATCTTTTTATCTACAGGATCCCTGAGCATCTGAACATCTGAACATTGTCTACAGGACAAGTCAGACTATTATTTACGGAGGAAATGGCGGCATCAATGACCGGTATTCCCCACATTTTTATAAACTTTTCTTCCATCGGATTAAGTGTTGAAAACTTTCTCGGCGGAAAAAAATGTTTATCTGGGTGATCCCACTCAGAATAAATGAGCTTTTCAAGTAAATTATGAACAGGAAAAGCATGTGCTGTTTGAGGAGGCTTCAATGACCTCAAAGAAGTTCTTTAACTGATTCAGATGAGGGCAACTTAAATGTGGAGCGGACCAATCCAGTAAGGATCTGCACTAAGACTTTCTCCTCCTGGGAAGTCGCAGAGGGTCCCTCTCCACCTGATTCCTCAGAAGAGGAATTATCTGTCCCATTCTGATCCTCTGAAAGGGATTAGTCTCCTTTATCCCAGAGCTCCTCTTCCTGAGGGTCTTGGGAAACAGAGGAAGGCCTAGTATGTTTTCTTCTACCGATTGAAGATGTAATCACGGCCATTAATCTCTCCTCTAAACCACTATTGGTTGAGGAAAAAACCTCATGTGTAATGTATACAGGGGCTGAAGTGCTGGAGGCAGGTATAGCCCCTGACCCCAATGGCTCCCTCTGGCTAGCCGTCCCTGGCCCCTCAGGGGGGAGGATGCTGCAGAAAGGGGGTCCTCAGAACCGAACGAGATCCCCTAGAGTCTCTGGTTCTTGGGGTGTTTGAACCTCTTCTACCCATAGTGCAAAGCAACAAGGTGGAGGTATCACAAAATGAACAAAAAGCCCTGCTACCAAATGCCCAGTCTGGTGTTACCTTAGTAAATGCTGCCTAGGAGAATGCCTCTGTCCCACCTTACATGCGACCGTCAGCTCTGTGTCCCTCCAAAGGCTGTGTGCACCTGTACAGAGTGCTTTAAATAGCCTGCACCTGGCCTGTGTGGGCGTCTGAGCACACTGTGCTGATGCCCCGCCCCCCCCTCTACCACCCCCCCTCGAATTTCGAAAAAATGAGCGCTTCCCGCGCTGGCCGATCCTCCGGAAACAATATGGAGGAAGGCTGGGGGAGGGGGAGGAAGGAGAGAGGCCAGTAGTGATGTGCCTGTAGCCTGTAAATGGCAGCAATGGCGGCGGTGCTCAAGCGATGTACAACCGCTTTACAGACACCTGTGGCCTCCCCCTAGCCTGGGGGGAACATTCGTACAGGAGAAATCCCCCCATCCCATCCTACCTGGAGCCGGCCGGAGACGCTGTGCAGCGTGAGAACACTGAGACCGACATCAGCATGACAAGGTATGTGCTCTTGGCAGCCCCCGGTGGTCACAATAGGCATAGCATGCATTTACCTTAAAGGAGAAAACCATCCGTTTGAAAAAACCGTCAGAGACTGGGGCCCCCTACAAATAGGGAGATCCACAGTTCTGGCCCTGTAAAGCACCTGGCTAGAAATTAGGCTAGAAAAACCATTTTTTAATTTGCGGGGTCCAGCTCTCTAAAAAGAGAAGCGTTACAGGTAAAACCTCGTTTCTTCGGACACGAGGCCCGGGTACCATCCAAATCGGCCACGAAAGGACACTTTGAATGGATCCGGTCTGCCTGGCTTGCCCCAGTATAGGATATAGGATATTCCCTTTGGAGCTCAGCACAGGACATCTTTACACGTCCATCACCTAAGACACTAGCGTAAAAACTGAGGTATCCCTGCAAGGGGAGGGATTATATAGGGGGTTGAACTTTCTGATAGGGTGTGCCAGTGTCCAATCACCAGTGATACCCTATATAACCCATCAGTAATTACTGTGGCTCTGTGTCCCGTGATGTTCGAGAAAGAAAGTAGTAGCAACTGCACTATGGGTACACGGTACTGTGTACACCAACAGAAGTGTAATAACAACTATGGGTGTACTGTATGTATTGTGTACTGTGTACACCACCAGAAAAGTAGTAGCAACTGCACTATGGGTGCACGGTACTGTGTACACCAACAGAACTGTAATAGCAACTATGGGTGCCACTGTATGTATTGTGTACTGTGTACACCACCAGAAAAGTAGTAGCAACTGCACTAGGGGTGCACAATACTGTGTACACCAACAGAAGTGTAATACCAACTATGGGTGCACTGTATGTATTGTGTATTGTGTGCACCACCAGAAAAGTAGGGGTGAACAGTATTGTGTACACCACCAGAAGTCTAATAGCAACTATGGGTGCACTGGATGTATTGTGTACTGTGTACATACACCACCAGAAAAGTAGTAGCAACTGCAGTAGGGGTGCACGGTACTGTGTACACCAACAGAAGTGTAATAACAACTACGGGTACACTGTATATATTGTGTACTGTGTACACCACCAGAAAAGTAGTAGCAACTGCATTAAGGGTGCACAGTACTGTGTACACCAACAGAAGTCTAATAGCAACTATGGGTGCACTGCTTGCCCTCTTTTAGTGGCCTTTGAGTGCCTGCCTCTCCTTGGTGGCCTTTCGGACATGCTGTAAATTTTGTTTAACAAAACCACACTATACTGTATTGTGTACTGTGTACACCACCAGAAAAGTAGTAGCAACTGCACTAGGGGTGAACGGTATTGTGTACACCATATTGTGCGCACCACCAGAAGTCTAACAGCAACTATGGGTGCACTGTATGTATTGTGTACTGTGTACATCACCAGAAAAGTAGTAGCAATTGCACTAGAGGTGCACGGTACTGTGTACACCAACAGAAGTGTAATAACAACTATGGGTGCACTGTATGTATTGTGTACACCACCTGAAAAGTAGTAGCAACTGCACTAGGGGTGAACGGTAATGTGTACACCACCAGAAGTCTAATTGCAACCATGGGTGCACTGTATGTATTGTGTATCTTGTACACCACCAGAAAAGTAGTAGCAACTGCACTATGGGTGCACAGTACTGTGTACATTGCCCGAAGTATATTAGAAAAAGTACACCAGGAATGGCCTGCAGTCAGATATAGGCTTGGCTACACTGGATGCAGTGTGTGTGTATATATATATATATATATATATATATATATATGTTAAAAAATATATACACCACATGTAACTAACTGGTAACGGGTTCCCCATAGAGTTTCTGTTGGAGTGGAGTATAGGGTGTTTCTCTACCGGTTTTGAGGTGTGAACCGCTTCTTCAGGAGGATAAGAGGTCTAAGAAGTAGATAATACATTAAGAAGACAATAATTACAGAGCATAATACATATTACAATCAATATTAAAGTAGGAAGGCCTGCTCACCGTGTTGGTTTAGTTTGTCGGGTCCTGTTGCTAGTCATTTTTGTCCAATTGGGTGAGCAGGCCTTCCTACTTTAATATTGATTGTAATATGTATTATGCTCTGTAATAATTGTCTTCTTAATGTATTATCTACTTCTTAGACCTCTTATCCTCCTGAAGAAGCAGTTTACACCACGAAACCAGTAGAGGAACACCCTATACTCCACTCCAACAGAAACTCTACGGGGGAACCCGTTAGCAGTTAGTTACATGTGGTGTATATATTTAACAAATCTGTATGTTTTCATGTAATAAAATTTAAATTCTACTATAATAAATTTTGTCAATGTATCAGTACCGAGATCAGTACCGATCAGCCTCAGCAACTGCCCCCATTTTTCCACCTCCCCTATTTTCATATGTCAATTTGGATGATGGTACCTCTATACTGTATATTATCGAGTAATATGTGAGGCTATACTCAAACTTTTGATTCAGTTCAACCTGTGGTGTACATACTTGTGCACATATGCAAACAATAAAAGTGACAGTGCAATATTATAATAATAGCCAGTGATTGGCAACTGCAAAATAAATAAAAATAATGATTTATTATACAAAACAGTGGTAAATCATAGTGTCCATCAAACTGAATCTAGGAAACTGTGAGTAGATCTAAACAGATGTAGGAAGTGAAAAATAGTTCATAAACAGTGGAAGATGAATATTCTGCCTCTATGATACAGATCCATATGAAGAGAGTATACTATGCTCCTTGGGAAGGAAACAGCCATGAAAAGAGTTCACCATCCAGTGTGCAACCACCACCAACCAAAGTAATCGGGTACTCCTACCAAATGGTGTGGACCCCCTGCCAGCAGAAAGGAGCAAAACAAGCAGAACTGGAAAGACTTCACAGGAACCAGCATACAGAATGTACAACAACACAGATCCAGCATCCAGAGAGTCTTAGGCTCCACAGATCATACGAGGGGTCTTAGAGGAAAGAAATTGCCACATAGCATAACATCCTTGACTAAAATGTATTGATAAAGTATTGCACTTACATCGATGTAGACAAATACAGGCACTGTATATAATGTGATCACAGGGAATGAGGTAGAACTCAGTATCATGGAGCCAGAACAGTAAGTTCCAACGCGTTTCATCTACCAAGATGTCATCTGGGGTATAGGCTGGCCCCTCATGTTATGCGCCAATATATAGTATTGATCATTAACTGTTGTCCAATCATGTCGGCAGGGCCGCATGCCCGCCGAACCGGAAATTAATCCAACATGGCGTCTAGTGTGCGCTCCAAGCCTCCACATGGAAAATATGGGATCCTAATGTCAAAACAAGATGGCGCCCGTGAAGTGAACCAAGCCTCGCTTTGGTCCGCTGACATGTGATGTCTCATCCTGCAATAGACGGAAATGTTACCCGGCCACATAGCCGAGCCTCACTATGGATGTGCATCATATGCATATAGCAGTAAACAAACATCATTATATGAGGCTTTCAGGTGACATATCCTTGTGCAAATATGGAATAAAAGGCAAAACTGCCAGCACATTTACACATATTTGGGCCACGTATCTCATAGCATAGCCGCATAAACAGTAAATGCCATATCCTAAATATAAATTAGCAGATAAACTGACACAACTAAGAAAGTTGTGAAAAAAGACGATTTAAACTGAGAAAGATGATCAAAAGTTTAAATTGTCTTTTTTCACAACTTTCTAAGTCTAACATAGACAGATTAAAGACATCATCAACAAGCATTGGAAGGTTTTGAAAAATTACAGGCATCTGGGTCCCATACTTCCAGATCGTGCTGGAGGTATTTATAGGGGTGCCACATCCATGCAGGGGAGTGTTTCGCCAAATGTGGTGGACCCTCCAATGAGAACTTATTTTTTTCATCAGTTGAAAGTTTTTTATCCTTGCCATAGGTGTAATGTATGCCATCATAACACCTGCGGTAGGAGGAAACCCATGACTAGCTGTTCTTATCAAATGAAACATTTTACCACCTGTGCTACACACCATATAGTTTATTTTCTAACTTGCCCTTGCAAGAAGCAATATGTGGGTCGTACTATACGCCCCTTTTCCGTTAGGGTAAACGAACACATAACGAATATTAAGAACGGCAAGACTAATCATAGCATTCTGAAACATTATCTTTGCCACCATAATAGAGACCCCTCAGGTACCCAGTTTTTAATTATAGATACATTTATTTCACATTGACGAGGTGATTCCAGCATTAGGGGAGTATTGCGTCTAGAGACCTTCTGGATATATGAATTCAAATCTTATTGGCCCCATGGCATGAATGTCGATTGGGACATTTATGCGTTCATTAACAAATCTTAAAGAGATGCATTCTCTACCCATACCAGGCGTTATCTGTACTTTAAATATTTTTTATTAAGTTTCATCTTATTATTAGACAGATGGTGATTTTCGCCATTTGTTTTATATTGCATTTTACAATTTTTTTAATTCTTTTATATTTTAAGAACTAGGTTCATTCCTAATCAGTTCATTTAATTATATACATTTTATTTAGGATATGGCATTTACTGTTGATGCAGCTATGCTGTGAGATACGTGGCCCAAATATGTGTAAACGTGCCAGCAGTTTTGTCTTTTATGCCATATTTGCAAAGGGATATGTCACCTGAAAGCCTCGTATAATGATGTTTGTTTACTGCTATATGCATATGACGCACATCCATAGCTTGGCTATGTGGCCAGGTAACATTTCGGTCTATTGCAGGATAATATTTCCTGTGCTAATGAACCAAAGCAAGGCTTGGTTTGTGTCACAGGTGCCATTTTGCAGTATTCTTAGGACCTCATCACCTGACAGCACGTCACGTGTCAGCGGACCAAAGCGAGGCTTGGTTCGCTTCACGGGCACCATCTTGTTTTGACATTAGGATCCCATATTTTCCATGTGGAGGCTTGAAGCACACGCTAGACGCCATGTTGCATTCATTTCTGTCTGGCGTATGTGCAGCCCTGCCGACACGATTGGACAACAGACCATGATAAATACTATATATTGGCGCAGTACATGGGGGGCCAGCCTATACCCCAGATGATGTCTTGGTAAACAAAACAAGCCAGAACGCACTGTGCTGGCTCCATGATACTCTGTTCTACCTCATTCCCTGTAATCACATTATATACAGTGCCTGTATTTATCTACATCGATGTAAGTTCAATACTTTATTCAATACATTTTAGTCAAGGATTTCATGCTATGTGGCGATTTCTTTCCTCTATGACCCCTCGTATGATCGGTGGAGCCTAAAACTTTCTGGATGCTGGATCTGTGTTGTTGTCAGTGGCGTCTCCAGCTTTCATATTTAGGGAGGGGCACATGGGGGGATAGGGACAAAAGTAGAAAAGTAGGGGGGCAACTATAAAATGCAATTTTATTATATGTACTTGCTGTCCTGCCCCTGCTATTGACAGCGCTGGTCTGGCATCTGTCTCCTTGGTAGCGGCGGCAGTCTATTAGGACCTAGTGCTGGTGACATTATGGGTGCATGCAGGGGAAGGCTGGCACTATTGGCTGTAGAGAGCTGAACCCCCAGCTGGTCACCTAGCAGCAGTAATGCTGTATAACACAGGCACTGAGACATTCCTGATTAGTGCAGCTGCAGACTGGGAAATGTCTCAGTGCCTGTGATTAGCGCTGTGCAGTGTGGGCTTCCTGGTAGCCTCGGGCATGTGGGATTTTGAACATGCTCAACCCATCTCTAACAACAAATTGTGCTGGCCCTTCTGTACATCAAGCCCATAAAGTAACCAGCACTGGTTTCCAATGTGCCGCCACTGCCATGGAGACAGAGACCAGCGCTGTGAATAGCCAGGACAGGACAGCAACAATGGTAGTTCCACCACTGGTCCACACTGGGGGGATTCCCCCATCCACCTATAATGTGTAGATGGGAGAATTGGATCATTTCTTTTTTTTTTTCATTCAACCTAATAGTTGAATGAAAAAAGTGATCAATGAATGGGCTGCCTAAGTGCTAAGACCAGCCATAGGCAGTTTAAATCTCAGCTGGTTCAGCAGGAACTGGCTGAGATTTGAACCATTAATGAGCAGGCTAAACGTACCAAGGTGATCGATCAACTTGGGTACAACCAGCCTGCCAGATTCTCTTATGATTATCACTAGTGGTTGCTATAGCCACTAGTGGTAATCACTCTTTGTTGGGAGAATACAATTGCTGGGCAGGAAGGATTCCCCTGTCACCACTGTCTGTGCTGATGGGTGAATCATGTAAGTTTCTTTCCTGCAATCTGTGGATGCAGGAAAAACATTTGCACTGTCTATTAACTGCCTAACTGAAAGTGAAAGTAAATCGTGAAGGTCTTGACAGAACAGGATTGGGGGAGGGACAGATGGGGGAAAGAAGTGATGGAGATACTGCAGTTCAGTGATTACAGTGTACTGCAGTCTGCAGTGCACACACTTATCCACGGGTCCAGGCTAGAAGCTCAGGCATAATTGACACACAGCCAGGAATGCTGCTGATTTTCATATTTCCCGCCCACACATGCCCTCTCTTCAGATACAGCTGCATGCCGGTGTCTTGCCGAGAAAGTTCCCCCGGCGGACAAGGACCCCCTGTACTGCGCATGCGCTGCGGTTGATCAGTACGAAGGACTACAGAGCCGCCGAAAACTAGACGAAGATGAACAGCTGATCGTCAGCTCTACGCAGTGCCTGCACACTACATTCTACCCTATGTCCACGTTAAAGCCCCACCATCCAAGTGGACATAGAGTTAGAATAATAATATGCCGAGCGCAGCGAGGCCGTGCCCAAAGCGTGGTGAGCGTAGCGAGCCTGCGAGGGGCCTGTTACAAAGTCTTTTTTATTAAAATAGTCTTGGCACGCAGGCGCCATGTACAGCTGACTCAGGTGTTCAGCTTCGGCTCTTTTCGGCAGCTCCCTTGTTGTTCCTACTGCGCAAGCGCTGCGCCTGCGCAGTACAGGGGGGTCATTATCGGCCGAGAAGAACTTTCTCGGCAGAACACCGGGATAGTGTGGACGGGACTGGAAGACTCAGGAGGAACAGGGGCGGGAGGAGGAGGAGGAGCTGTATTCATCTCTGCTCTAACGTACATGAGGAGAGTGAGGGGGGGTGGCTGGACTCGCTGGGCTGTGAAAGAGTGTCATAGACTGACACTCGGCTCAGCTTGCAGTCACCACTCTTGGAATTTACAGGCTGGTTCTCCTGTCCTAAGGAAGGGAGAAATCAGTCTGTTTTTTCAGTAACTGAGAGTCCTGGTGGAGTCCTTCCTGCAACTCGCTCTTCTCCCTGCCAATGAGGATGCAGGGGAAGGAGCAGATCGGGCGGCCGTGGTTGTGTGAGCGCTCTCATTATGCAGTGTCAGCGAGCAGAGGGATGGGGGAGAAATCACCCGCAGGAGCTGACTGGGGACGCTCTCCATCTCAATAGAGACTGTGTTACTCCAGCGGCGGCCCAAGTAAGATGCAGCGCATCCGCTACGAATGCAAACAAAAAGGCATTTTTTTTTACAAAAAGGCATTTTAATTGGGGGGGCACATGGTGGTGCACAGCATAATGTTGGGGGGGTCAGGGCCCCCTCTGCCCCCCTAGTGAAGCCATTGGCTGTTGTACATTCTGTATGCTGGTTCCTGTGAAGTCCAAGTATTTCCAGTTCTGCTTGTTTGGCTCCTTGCTGCTGGCAGGGGGCCCACACCACTTGGTAAGTGTAACCGATTACTTTGGTTGGTGGTGGTTGCACACTGGATGGTGAACTCTTTCCATGGCTGTTTCCCTCCCAGGGAGCATAGTATACTCTTATCATGGGGGCTTTCTATCATAGAGGCAGAATATTCATCTTCCACCGTTTATGAACTATTTTTCTTTTTTCCTACATGTGTTTGGATCTACTCATGGTTTCCTAGGTTCAGTTTGATGGACACTATGATTTACCACTGTTTTGTAATATACATCATTATTTTTATTTATCTTGTAGGTGCCAGTCACTGGTTATTATTATAATATTGCACTGTCACTTTTATTGTTTGCATATTTGCACAAGTATTTATATTTAGTGCTGCACTTTATTCCTCATTCATTACATTGTATATACCTGTATGTTGTGATCGTTAAGGTGCCCATCTGTTTTTTTTTTAAATATCAAAGCTCCCTGCTGATACCACTGCTTCTGGAAGAGAATTCCACATCCTTACCGCTCTGACAGTAAAGAACCCTCTACGCAGTTTGAGGTTAAAACGTGTGATCGTGGGTCCCACGAACTCGATGTCCGCGGGGATACCCACGATCGTCTCACGGAGAGGAAGAATGGGGAAATGCTGATGTAAACAATCATTTCCCCGTTCTGCCTAGTGACACTGACACTGATCACCTGTAATCGGGAGCGGTGATCAGTGTCATGTCACACATAGTCCATCCCCCCCACAGTTAGAATAACTCCCTAGGACACACTTAACCCCTACAGTGCCCCCTAGTGGTTAACCCCTTCACTGCAAGTCACAGTTACACAGTAATCAATGCATTTTTAATTGTACTGATCGCTGTCTAAATGTGAATGGACCCAAGATAGCGTCAAAAGTGTCCGATCGGTCCGCCATAATGTCGCAGTCACAATAAAAATCGCTGATCACCGCCATTACTAGTAAAAAAAAATATTAATAAAAATGCCATAAAACTATCCCCTATTTTGTAGACGCTATAACTTTTGCGCAAACCAATCAATTAATGCTTATTGCGATTTTTTTTTACCAAAAATATGTAGAAGAATATGTATCGGCCTAAACTGAGGGAAAAAAATGTTTTTATATATATTTCTGGGGGATATTTATTATAGCAAAAAGTAAAAAATAATGCGTTTTCAAAATTGTTGCTATTTTTTTGTTTATAGCGCAAAAAATAAAAAACGCAGAGGTGATCAAATACCACCAAAAGAAAGCTCTATTTGTGGGGAAAAAAGGATGTCAATATTGTTTGGGAGCCACGTCGCACGACCGCACAATTATCAGTTAAACAAAACAGTGCCGAATCGCAAAAAAGTGCTCTGGTCTTTGGCCAGCCAAATGGTCCTGGGCTGAAGTGCTTAAAAAAAAATTATTTTAAAAAATGGCCCTTTAAGAGTTGTGGGCGGAAGTGACGTTTTGACGTCCCTTCTGCCCTGCATTGTTATGGAGACTCGTCTCCATGCCCAGCCAGGGTGAAGATCCAATTGCCTCTGCTGCTGACGACGGATCCAGTAAGTGGCAGAGGGCACCGGAGTGTGGCAGAAGGGGGGCCCCCTCCCTCCATCGATAAACGTGATCTCGCGGCGAATCCGCCGCAGAGACCACTCTTATCAGAAACCGGACTGCCGGCCGAACACGAGGATACCGGGGTTATAGCAGCTAGCTGCTGCCATAACAACTATATCCCCCGTCAAAGTTAGAACGTATATCGGCGCGCGCCAGTCCGGAAGTTGTTAAACCAGACTGATACACAGGAAGTTTGCTGTCTGCTCTACAGCGTTCCACATGTTCCTTGATATCTGAAATCTGTTCCCATGCTTTACCTGGCTTGCCTTTGACCATCCCTGCCATCTGCCTGCCCTTGACTTTGGCCTGTCTGACTTCTCTTCGGCCTGCTCCCCTGGTCCTTCTGCTGCCCGCCTGATAAACGACCCGGCTTGCCTGACCTTCCTGAGTTCCTGTCCATTGGGAAGCTTCCTTCAGTCTGCTGTTCCAGCTCCAGTCTGCTGCACCTGTCTGCTGATCCAGCCTGTTCCAGGTTCCAGTCTGCTGTTCAGCTCCAAGTCAGCTGTTCCAGTTCCAGCCTGCTGCCCCTGTCTGCTGATCCAGCTTGTTCCAGGTCCAGTCTACCGCTCCAGTTCCAGTCTGCTGTCCTTCCTGCACAGAGCCTCCTGAATTCTGGACTTACCTCTTGGTGTTGATCCTGCCAGGTGCTTGTGCCACTCCTCACTCCTGTGCCTCCTGTTTACTCTACCAGGGGCCTCGAGTCAGAGGCGCAAGAGAGGCCTTCCTCTGCAGTTTGGGCTCGTCTACTAGGTACGTGATAGAAGCAGGCAGCCATTTCCGAGCCCGAGCAGGGAGCCTCTTCTGTGGAGGAACTTTGCCTACACCTGGCAGGCCTGTCCCAGGCAGTTAAGAATCTTCAGGAAGGGTACACCCGACTGGAGGAACGGGTTCAAGTACTTTCATCTCCCACCAGCACCCAGGGGTCTTCCCACACCTCTACTTCTGCAGTCAGTGCGGCCTCATCTCCTACAGTTGTTATGCTTCCACCAAGAGTTCCCACTCCTGAAAAGTTCTCCGGGGAAGAAAGCACATTCAGGGCATTCTGAAATGCATGTGAACTATACTTTGCTCTACAGCCATGTACCTTTTCCCTAGAAACCACCAAAGTGGGTATTGTTGTCTCTTTGCTCCTTTTTTGATGCAATGGCCCAGCTGTATGAGGATCCACAGCATACCCTTCAACAAGGACGCAGGGCGGTGGAAGATTAGGTTGCCGAATTCAGGCGATGGAGTGCGGACACTAATTGAACTGACCCTGCCCTCCGTTCCCAGTTCCGCATGGGGCTGTCAGACCCTTTGAAAGATGAACTGGCCCGAGTTGGATTATGCCAGACCTTGGATGCACTAGTCAGTTTAGCTATACAGATTGACCGGCATCTGAGGGAGTGAAGAACTGGGCCTTCCCGTCCTACCTGGATGTTACTAAGAGTTCCCAATTACTCTCATCCGGCTCCTTCAGCACAGCCAGCTTCCATGCCTGACACATCTGAACTCATGAAGCTAGGGCTACTTCGCCATTCCCTTATGGTGGAAGAACGCCAAAGTCGCCGGGTGAATAACCTATGCCTGTATTGTGGAGAACCTGTGCATTACGTCAAAAATTGCCCCGCCAAGCTTCTTAAGTGCCTGTCAATTGCCTCTGATCATGCATCCACTTGGGTCAAGACTTCTTCTCAGACTTACTCTCTCCATCTTGTTGCAGTTCCCAGGAAGGACTTTACAAGTTTTCGCCATTATTGATTCCGCAGTCTGTAGCTGCTTCATGGACTCGTCCTTTGCAGCCAAACACCAGATTCCCTTGCTGTTCAAAGACCAAGTACTTTCTATTCACCTGGCTGATGGGTCCGCTATTAAATCCGTGCCAGTTACTCAAGAGACTACTCCTCTACCTGTCACCATTGCCAATTTACACCAAGAACTGCTACACATGGATATCATCTCCTCACTTTTGTTCCCTATTATCCTCAGCATGCCGTGGCTACAAGCCCACAACTCTTATATCAACTGGGCCACAGGGGGAAGTCACATTCCCTTCTCCTTACTGCCAGTAGTTCTGTCTTCCTAAAGATTCCTGTGAACCTTCTACTCTGTTATGTTTGGACACCAATACTGAGATACGCCAATCTGTTCCAGAGGCCTACCATGACTTCATGGACATTTTCAGTAAGAAGGGAGAGGAAACCCTTCCGCCCCATCGAGCCTACGACTGCCCCATTGAGCTTGAAGTAAAAATAAAAGATCCAAAGTGCCAAAAGAATCAAACTATTGGTATGAATAAGTGGTACCATATAGATTAACAGCTGCAGTGAATAAGACCTTGCAAGTGCAAAATTATACTAATAATAAAAATAAATATACCACGCTAAGTGCCACAAATGTTAAATAAATATCACATTTGAAAACTGATGTGACTTTGAAAAATCGCTAAAAAGTCCCACACAGATAATTTACGCTGAGTGCCACAAAGATTAGATAGATATCACATTTGAAATCTGGTGCATTTTTTTAAAATCGCTAGAAAGCCCCATACAGAAGATTTGTTCTGTATGTTCTGTTCCAAATTCCAATTAAAGTGCTTGTGCTCTACAAAGTGGATATGAATCCGTGCTTGATAAGTGCTTGAAATGTGCTCACAGGACAGTGCCCCCACATGGATGTAAACTCACCCCTCCAAATGGACCAACTATTTCTAGTTTGGTCAAACGCATGTGGGGAAGTCCCCGTGGATTTTCTGTGGACTGATGTGGTTCGGGATCGATACTCCCTCATATGACTGGATATGATAAAGAGGGCCTCATTCCTCTATATACTAGTGTTGTTTTGGGGTAGATGTTCCTCATGCAAATGACAGAAAAAGCCTCATTGG
The DNA here is from genome assembly GCF_042186555.1 of Aquarana catesbeiana. Lineage (NCBI taxonomy): Eukaryota > Metazoa > Chordata > Amphibia > Anura > Ranidae > Aquarana > Aquarana catesbeiana. The sequence goes on along the minus strand of NC_133334.1, from coordinate 171,342,068 downwards.
GCAGCAACATTTTTAAAACATTTATTCCATATAAAAAACATGTTGACATAATTAAACTCACATGTAAGGGTGCCTGTAAACCTGACACTCGGTGTGAACAGCAGGTAAGTTCCCAGGAAATCTGCCCAAATGCAGTGGTATGCCGCCATTTAACCAAAATGGCGGAACCACAACTTCCTGAAGACGGCCCGTTTGATAGGCTGAAACGCGCGTAGAGGTTGGTCCGCAGCATCGTGTCATCGTGACACACTTCCGGTCCCAGAAATCAACCAGTATACCGCGGCGGCGGCATACCACTGCATTTGGGCAGATTTCCTGGGAACTTACCTGCTGTTCACACCTGGTGCCAGGTTTACAGGCACCCTTACATGTGAGTTTAATTACTATGTTTTTTATATGAAATAAATGTTTTAAAACGTTGCTATGCAATGAGGCTTTTTCTGTCATTTGCATGAGGAACATCTACCCCAAAACAACACTAGTATATAGAGGAATGAGGCCATCTTTATCGTATCCAGTCATATGAGGAAGTATCGATCCTGAACCACATCAGTCCACAGAAAATCCACAGGGACTGCCCCACATGCGTGTTTGACCAAACTAGAAATAGTTGGTCCATTTGGAGGGGTGAGTTTACATCCATGTGGGGGCACTGTCCTGTGAGCACATATCAAGCACTTATCAAGCACGGATTCATATCCACTTTGTAGAGCACGAGCATTTTAATTGGGATTTGGAACTTTTTATTGCTTAAAGTTTACTGATGTTTGCAACAAATCTTCTGTATGGGACTTTCTAGCGATTTATTTTAAAAACCCATTGAGCTTCTTCCAGGAGACGAAGTGCCCTTTGGCAGAATCTTCCCTTTAACTGAATTGGAGCAGGGAACACTAAAAGAATACATCGATCAGAATCTAAAGAAGGGGTTCATCTGTCCACATCTCCGGCAGGAGAAGGCATCTTTTTTGTAGAGAAGAATGATCACACTGTACAGCCTTGCATAGACTATCGCGAGCTTAACAAAACCACTGTTAAGAATCGCTACCCTCTCCCCTTGGTACCTGAGCTATTCCAGAGGCTGGGAGCTGCTACCATTTTCACCAAGCTAGATCTCCATGGGGCTTACAACTTGGTCCGTATCAGGGAAGCGGACGAGTGTAAGACAGATTTTCGCACCCGATTCGGGCACTTTGAGTACCTGGTAATGCCCTTCGGCCTGTGTAACGCCCCTGCTACATTCCAGTACTTCATCAATGATGTCTTCCAGGAACATTTGGATCTGTTCGTCATCATCTACCTAGACGATATCCTAATCTTCTCCTCTTCTCTGGATTCCTATCACAGGCACGTCAGATGTGTGTTAGCTCGGCCGGCCCCAGGCAGCATGGCCTGTACGCCAAGTCTGAAAAGTGCAAGTTTGAGCAAAAGAGTATTCCATTTTTGGGACTAATCTTTTCTATAGAGGGTATCAAGATGGACCCTTAAAAGATTGCTGCAATTCTTGATTGGCCAGTTCCCGCAGACAAAAAGTAATCCAATGTTTCATAGGATTTGCTCATTTCTGCTGAAAATGTATTAAAGGATTCTCAGCCATTATCAACCCTATCACTCAGCTAACCAAACAGGGAATCCACTTCTTTGGTCCCCAGAGGCCCAAACTGCCTTTGAGTTCCTTAAAAGACTGTTCAACTCCACTTCTGTCTTGAAGCATCCTGACTCTACCTTGCCATTTGTTCTGGAAGTAGATGCTTCTGAAATCGCTGTGGGAGGCAGTACTTTCCCAACGACAGGGGACCAAAGCCCTGTTACACCCGGTAGCTTTCTTCTCCCATAAGTTATCAACAGCAAAAAGAAACTACGACCTGGGAGACCATACTGGCAATAAAATCCGCACTGGAGGGGTGTGACCGGAAGGCGCTCTGGATGGCAGCTTAATCCTCCTGCTCTCTCCCAGCCCGTGATATTACAGCGCATAGGGGACGCTTCGCTGACCGCACATGGGCAGATCCAGGACCACTAGATCCACAGCAGCCAGGGGATCATCTTTACCCCCGCCGGGAACTTCCACGGACCTCCGGTCCTACTTTCCGCCGACGGACATGCCTCCCACCGGACCAGCCAAGATGGCGCCGGACACATCCGCGGCCTACACGCGCGGCTCCGCTCGGATCCCCCCATCGCCTCACTCACCATACAGACAGCTCACGGACCGTGATTCAGCCCAGACGGGCAGCGCAGCTGAGCCTCCTCTGTCAGGAATGGTGAGTCCTAACCCCGCACCCACCATCCATGAGGCAGCGCCACAGGCCCCACAGGACGCCATGATGGCCCTCCCCCCGCAGCAGTATACACAATGCTCAGAGGCATATCCTCGCCTACTGAGAACAGCATCGGATCCCTGCATGCAGAGCATAGAGCCATGCTCACCGACCCCATCAGACTTCTCTGCGGACTTTCCAGCTCTACCAAATCCCATGTACTCAGTCACCCGAATCACACCAGAGCCCGCACTGAGCCCAGCACCCCCCAGTCACAGGGACTCTGACTCACCACCCTTAAAAGCGCAAAAATTAACCTCCTCATGGGCCAACAGCTCACCCACAGAAAAGACAGTACCACAGACCACCTATGCTAAAAAAGTGAGTACACCAGACCCCCAACCCCAGAGGTTGGATAAAGCACGGGCCCCCCCACACGCTCAAACTCCATTTTGGAACGAATCGTGGGAATCATGGGATCCCCCATCCAGATCTGCACAGCAGCTCACAGACCCCCTACCACCACGTACAACCTCAGAGCAGGTTCACCCGGTACCAACTCACACCCAATCGGTACCCCCACAATGGCAAATGTATTTACAGGCGATCCCCACTAAAGAGGACTTCAGACAGCTGATAGAAGACGTAAAGTCCACCTGTCGCTCAGAAATACAAGTACTTCAGTCAGGCCTTAAACACTTAGCAGACAGAGTGGAGATGGCTGAGGAAGAGATCCAAGAAACTAAACTGGCAGTACACAGAACCCAACTCCAAGGAGCAGACCACCACACTATGTTAAGAGAAATGCAGCGGCATGTAGAGGACCTAGATAATAGGGGACGAAGAAACAACATACGAGTGAGGGGGATACCAGAAGTCGAAGGCCCAGAGGACATTCAACATACACTACAAGACGTGTTCAATAATCTCCTAGGTGAACCCATTACCAACTTTATAGAAATGGATAGGGCCCATAAAGCCCTGCGCCCCAAGGGCTCCACCTCACAACCGAGGGACATTATTTGCAGGATTAATTCATACCCCCTGAAGGAGGATATCATGAGGCAAGCCCGACTAGCCCGCAAAGTAACCTATAAGGATGCCCATGTACAACTATATCCAGATCTTTCATGGATCACATTGCAAAAACGAAGGCTCCTCCAACCACTGCTACGTCTATTGCAGGACGAAAACATCAACTATCGTTGGGGATTCCCCTTCAGCCTTACAGCCAAAACCCAAGGCAAATCTGCTGTCTTAAGATACCCGGAGGACATAGAAACCTTTTGTGGAACCATCGGAATCTCCGTCCCTCGACTCCCAGACTGGGATCTGGTCACCACCCCGCCTGCACCACCCACAATATGGCAGAAGGTGCCTTCTTCCAACCGATCCCGGAACAGAGAAGCACCTCGCAAGAGTGCCAAGCAAAAGAATGGTTGACTCCAGTGAAAGTCTTCGCACTTTAAATCATCTATCGATGAACAGTTTTTCTTCTTTCCCGCCCGGTCCCGCGGGTGATCTAGCCCTGGACAATGTAGCAAATTTAGTCCCCCCTTATATGCGCCCTAGTTTTATACTTTAGTCTGCAATATGGGCATGTCTCAGTAGAGACCCGAGAGATTAGGAACTCCCAGTCCTAGTCACCCCTCTCCTGGTTAAATGTTAGCAATGTTAATTGTTTTACAGTTCATGTTCTACATGACCAATTTTGGGCCCCAGTGCATCCGACCGACGGGCCCCTCGGGACCTTTGTTGGGAGGATCCCTGGAATCCCACATCGACCTAGGCCCTTTAGCCTCTCAAGGTCGAGACATGTTAACTATACAAGTTTATAAATGTTTCGCATGTACTAATTACCTTTTCTTCTTTTCACCCTCCTTCCTCTCTTTTCTTCTCCCACCCATCCTTCCACTACCGTATGACATACTCCACAATCGGTGGAGCCTGAATGGTTCTCCTCTCGAAGAATGCGTATCGTCGACCTACAACCTCAGAAACTTCTCCTCCACATCAGGTAAGGCATACCCCCTCACTCATTTAGTATCATGGCCAAGATTTTATCACTAAACGTCCACGGCCTAAACTCCAATAAAAAAAGACATTTGGCGTTTAGAGAATTTAAACAATCAGGGGCAGACATCGTTTTGGTCCAAGAGACACACTTTGACAAAGGGGGTTCATTTACATTCGCCTCTAAACAATATTCCCAAATATACCACTCCTCAGGTCTGCACAAAAGAGCGGGGGTTGCAATCCTCATTAAGAACGGGGCCCCCTTCACCTGCACAACTCAGTACAGTGATCCGCACGGCCACTTTGTTATCCTACAGGGACACTGGCAACAACAAGCAATCACCCTTTGCGCCCTATATGCTCCCAACGTTAAACAACACAACTTTCTGTCTAAAGTACTCACTCGCCTATTTAAACTCGAGCACGGGATGCTGGTGATAGGGGGTGACTTTAACCTACTCCACTCCACACTAATGGATCGCCAGGTGGTGAGCCCCAGGGCGACATCAGCTCGAGCCCTCAGAGACTCGAGGCTTTTTCGTAAACTCACTAGAAGATATGCTCGCTTTGACGCCTGGAGGGCTCTCCACCCTGGCGATAGACAATACACGTTTTACTCGGCCCCCCACCAGACACATTCACGTATCGATTATTTTTTTGTAAATAACCACACGCTTAGAAACACACGAGAGGCACAGATACTTCCGATTTCGTGGTCTGACCACGCGCCTATTTTACTCAAGCTGGCAATAGGATCTCCCCACTGTAGACCTTATAATTGGAAATTAAACACATGTCTTCTTCAGCATCCCCCATCGCAAATGGAACTTGTCACCACCCTGAAACACTATTTCACAGAAAATAACACTCCTGATGTATCCACTCCCATACTCTGGGAAGCCCACAAGGCAGTACTTAGAGGCAGGTGTATAGCACTGTCATCTGCCATGAAAAAAGATGCCCAAATTACTAAAATTCAAACTGAAAAAGAACTTAGAACGTTAGAAATTCAACTGCAAAAAGCTCCTACATTATCCCTTCTCAAGAAAATCATACACTTGAGATCTATTCTGAGTGATCTGGCAATGGGACGAGTGGAAAAGGCTATCATTAGGCTTAGACAAAAGTACTACGACAAGGGCAACAAAGCTCATTCCCTACTAGCGAGAAAATTACGAGATAATGCGCACATGAACACGCCACACCAGATTAAAAATAAACAAGGCTCTTTGATGTCCCACCCCAAAGACATTGTCAATACTTTTGCAGATTACTATCAGGAACTCTACAATAATCCTCACATACCTAGTAAACCCCTACCTCCTGATCTACACCAACATATGCAGCAGTACCTAGCACAGAGTGGAGTCCCACAAATACAAGCATCGGATCTAGCAACTTTAAACATGCCGATTACCGAGGAAGAAATAGAACAAACCATTAAAACCCTCCCATCACACAAAGCCCCAGGTCCGGATGGACTGCCTTATGAATACTATAAGGCCTTTCTCCCTATCCTACTACCCCATATGTGCAAACTTTTTAACGCCTTCTATCGAGACTCTCCCATCCCCCCTGATATGCAGCGATCATTTATCACTGTGATCCCTAAACCAGATAAGGATCCCACCCTATGCGCCAACTACAGACCCATCGCCTTACTGAATTCGGACCTAAAAATCTTCACAAAGCTGTTATCAATCCGCTTGAACATGATCCTCCCATCCCTTATCCATAAGGATCAAGTGGGCCTTGTCCCCCTTAGACAAGCAGGAGATAACACCAGAAAGGTGATTGATCTGATAGACGTGGCAAATAGAGAGAAATCAGAATCCTTGCTGCTTAGTTTAGATGCCGAAAAGGCCTTTGACCGCCTTGGGTGGCCTTTCTTATTTGCAACACTACAACATGTGGGGTTCCAAGGACCCTTTATGAGAGCCATACAACACCTATATTTCAAGCCCTCTGCTCAGGTCAGGACACCCTTTGCCATCTCAACTACCTTCCCGATAACCAACGGCACTCGACAGGGATGCCCACTATCACCATTACTATTCGCACTATGCGTCGAACCACTGGCGGCTTCCATTCGAGGCAACCAAAATATACGGGGAATCTCAGTCAGGGGTCGGGAGTACAAGATCTCGCTGTTCGCTGACGACGTGATTCTCACTTTGACCCAACCCAGAATTTCTCTCCCAAACCTACATGCAGAACTTAGTCGTTATGGAGCCCTCTCAGGCTATAAAATTAACACTTCTAAGTCAGAAGCCCTCCCAATCAATATCTCGGACGAAGAAACAGCACACTTAAAAACCAATTTTAGCTATCACTGGAAAGATACCTCCTTGAAATATTTAGGAGTACATATCACCCCAAAGTTTAACACCCTATATCAGGAGAACTTCCCCCCCCTTTTCCGCTCCATCAGAATCCTGCTCACTAACTGGAAAAAACACCATATCTCCCTGTTGGGCCGGATTGCATCTATTAAGATGACGATCCTCCCGAAATTATTGTACCTCTTCCAAACATTACCAATTCCTGTCCCCCCCAAGCACTTGAATAAACTCCAATCTGATCTCCTTAAATTCACCTGGAATTATAAGAGACACAGAATCCCTAAATCAGTTATGATGGCAGCACGCTCAGACGGTGGTCTTGCCTTTCCCAATCTTACCAAATACTATCAAGCAGCCCAACTTCGAGCGATAGCATCATGGTTCACGCAAAGATCTTATAACAGATGGACAGAGATAGAAAAAATATGGCTAGCCCCAACCCACCCTAACAGCTTGCTATGGAGTACGAGGGCAGAAGTGCCCCCCGAGAGACTATTGGGACCTATGACTCAACTCCGACGCTTATGGTACAAACTATCCCGCTCACACACATTGGCCTCAGAAAAATCAGTCCTAACATCGTTCGTTTGTAACCCCAAAATTCCAGACAGCCTCACCCACCAGATGTCATACCCGTGGACATCACGAAATCTCTTCCACTACGGAGCCCTGGTAGATCCCAGATCCCGCAAATTACTATCCTACCCTGACCTACAGACTAAGTTTGACCTACCGCGACAAGCGTTCTACAGTTGCATGCAAATACGCCACTATGCCATGTCCATAGCGCCTGACCTACAGTTCTCCCCCCCATCACCCTTTGAAACTCTAATCCTGGCGGGCACGGCCCAGAAAGGGTTAATCTCTGATATCTACAAAATATTAAATGCTTATCCATTAGAAATCAAAGGTAAACATAACTATATGATTAAATGGGAAAAAGCTCTCGGTGAGGAACTTCCCATGGAGCAATGGCAGGTGGTATGGACACAGGCAGCAAAAAGTTCCCTCTGCACTCTATACAAAGAAAATACCTATAAAATTCTCCTCTACTGGTACATGACTCCAGATACCCTTCATGCCATATACCCGTCTAGTTCAGATCGCTGCTGGCGATGTCAAAAAGACAGAGGGACCCTCCTCCACATATATTGGGACTGCTCACTGATAACTCCATTTTGGGATAAGGTTCGACAACTTCTGGTTCGCTTATTGGAGATACAGATCCCTATGACCCCCAAATTCTTCCTGTTAGGAATCTCACAATTAAAGATCTCCAAGGTTCAAAAAAAACTCATACGACACATCCTCACAGCAGCACGTTGTCTTATTGCTCTACACTGGAAAAAAACCCTCCCCCCCACACTTGAAGCCTTATACACTAGAATCAAAGATGTGGAGTTGATGGAGAAGATGACAGCCCGGATACAGGACAGGTTGGAGGTACATAATAAAGTATGGGAGCTGTGGCATCTTCGAGAGGACCCACCATAAACAAGTAAACGAATTATACAATCACCCCTCTTCCCTTCTCCTTTCATTTTCTTCTTTTCCCCCCTCTTTCACTATCCTTCTACTCTACTATGAGTGTTTCAGTTTCTTGCTTAGATATAAGCAAACTACAAGATGAAAATAAAATAGGAGCTAAAAGAAAGGAGGGAGGAGAGAGAGAGCCTAGTATATTTGTACTCTTTGTTTCTCCTTCTTTTATTGTATGACAGACACATGTCGCCTATTACCTCTATTATGTTCTGTACCTCTGTACCGCAAAATATTATAATAAAAAGTTATTTGAAAAAAAAAAAAAAATCCGCACTGGAAGAGTGGTGGTACCTGTTGGAAGGAGCGGCCCATCCAATCCTGATCTACACAGATCACAAGAATCTGGAATACCTGAAGTCTGCAAAAAGGTTGAAGCCACAACAAGCCAGGTGGGCATTATTCTTCTCCTGGTTCTCTTTCCATGTCATCCACCTACCGACCGGGCTTGAAGAACACAAAACCTGACACCCTGTCTAGGATGTTTCATAAATCTAAAGAAACCCCTCCTCCGGACACTATTCTTTCCCCAGGAAATTTTCTTCTGGTACAAGAAGATTTGCTTTCCCAGATCAAGCAAGCCTCCGTGGGGTTGGCACCCCCCGTTGAAACAGAGTTACAAGCAAAGGATGGTCTGTTCTGGTACAGGAGCAAGATTTTTGTACCTGAAGGTCTACGGGTCACTATACTGGAACTCTGCCATGACCATGCACTGGCCTAACCAAAACTGTTGACCTTGCGGAACGCACCTTCTGGTGGCCTCAAGTAGTTGGAGACTGCAAGAGATATACATGGAATCCTGCACCATCTGCATCCGGAACAAGAACAGTAGAACTAAGGCCCGGGGGTTGCTAAAACCATTGCCTGTTCCAGAAAGACCGTGGAAGATGTTATCCATAGACTTTATTGTTGAATTCCCCCTGGCAGAGGGTCATCTTTGTAGTGGTAGACCGGTTGTCTAAAATGGCACACTTCATTCCAATGAAAGGTACTCCCTCAGCCCTAAAACAGCACAAATATTCATCAGAGAAATCAATAAACTTCATGGAGTACCAGCCAACATTGTTTCGGATCGGGGAGTACAATTTACTTCCCGATTCTGGAAAGCTCTGTGTAAAGCTCTGTGTAAAGCTCTGGGAATTGAGCTATCGTTCTCCTCCACCTACCATCCTCCGACAAATGGGCAGACAGGGAGGACAAACCAGACCCTTGAGCAATACTTGCGTTGTTTTTCTTCATTTTCCCAAGATGACTGGATCTCCCTGCACCCATTAGCCGAGTTCGCCTACAACAATTCTACCCCTTCAACTACGAAACAAACACCATTTTTGGCAATTATGGCTTTCACCCATCATTTTTGCCCAACTTCATTCCTGAATGCTCTGTACTATCGGTCCATGAAACAATAAATTTCTTCTGCTCCAATAATCAATTACTACGGGAAACCATGACAAGGACACAGGAACACAATAAAGAAGTCTTCGACAGGAAAAGACTAGGAGGATTAGTGCTTGAACCCGGTAACCTAGTATGGTTATCCACAGTAAAGTTGGCTTGCCCATCAAGGAAGCTGAGTCCTAAGTTCATAGGTCCATTTCTCATAAAAAGGAAGATAAACGAGGTAGCCTATGAGCTGGAACTCCCAGATTCACACAGGATCCATCCTGTTTTTCATGTATCACTACTGAAGCCTTCTGTTTCCAACCCTTTTCCTGACCGAAATTTAGATCCTCCTGACCCTGTAATAGTGGATGGAGAAGAGGAATTCGAAGTGGAAGCAATCTTGGATTGCAGGAAGAGAAATAATCAAATCCAATTTTTGATCAAATAGAAGGGCTACGGGCCTGAGGAGAACTCATGGGAACCTGAAGGCAACATCCACGCCAAGAGTCTGATTCAGTCCTTTAAGAGATCTCATCTTGAGAAGTTGGCCCAATTGGGCATCCAGAGGCTGCCTCTTAGGGGTGGCAATGTCAGGAAGATCCTGCCAGAAACAGGCAATCTAGACTCGTCGAGCGAGCATGTGCACGCACGGGAGCGCACGCCCCCACTAACGCCAGGCGGGCTATTTAAACCAGACTGATACACAGGAACTTTGCTGTCTGCTCTACAGCATTCCGTGTGTTCCTTGATAACAGAAATCTGTTCCCCTGCTTTACCCGGCTTGCCTCTGACCATCCCTGCCATATGCCTGCACCTGACTCCAGCCTGTCTGACTTCTCTTTTACCTGCTCCCCAGGTCCTTCTGCTGCCCATCTGATAACCGACCCGGCTTGCCTGACCTTCCTGAGTTCCTGTCCAGTGTGAATCTTCCTGCAGTGTGCTGTTCCAGTTCGTCTGCTGCACCTGTCTGCTGATCCAGCCTGTTCCAGGATCCAGTCTGCAGTTCCAGTTCCAGTCTGCTGCACTTGTCTGCTGATCCAGCCTGTTCCAGGTTCCAGTCTGCTGTCCAGCTCCAAGTCAGCTGTTCCAGTTCCAGCCTGCTGCACCTGTTACAGGTCCAGTCTACTGCTCCAGTTCCAGTCTGTTGTCCTCCTGCGCAGAGCCTCCTAAATTCAGGACTTACCTCTTGGTGTTGATCCTGCCAGGCACTCGTGCCACTCCTCGCTCCTGCGCCTCCTGTTTACTCTACCAGGCGCATCGAGTCAGAGGCGCAACAGAGGCCTTCCTCTGCAGTTCGGGCTCATCTACTAGGTACGTGACAAGTCCCTTTATTAGCTTTGTTGTCCTTCTCTGGATCCTCTCTGGTTCCAGCACATCCTTCTTGAGGACTGGTGCCCAGAACTGGATGGCATTCTCAAGATGCAGCCGGGCCAGAGTCTTATAGAATGGGAGAATTATTGTTTTATCTCTGGCGTGAATCCCCTTTTAAATGCATGCCAATATTCTGTTGGCTTTTCTAGTAGCAGCTTGGCATTGCATGCCATTGCTGAGCCTGTCATCTACTAGGACCCCCATCTCCTTTTCCATCCTAGATTCCCTCAAAGGTTCTCCCCCTAGCAAGTAACTTGTGCTCGTATTTTTAGCACCCAAATGCATTACTGTACATTTTTCAACATTAAACCTCATTTGCCATGTAGTTGCCCACCCCATTTTTTTATTTAGGTGTTTTTGTAAGGTTTTCACATCCTGCACGGAAGTTGCCCTGCTTAACTTTGTCTTATATGCAAATATTGAGATTGAGCCATTTATCCCATCCTTTATATAGTTTATGAATACATTAAACAGAATTGGTCCCAGGACAGATCCTTGGGGGACCCCACTTACCACACCGGACCATTCCGAGTACTCGCTATTTATCATCACCCTTTGGACCCACCCCTGTAGCCAGTTTTCAATCCAGGTACTCACCTTATGGACCATGCCGACAGACCTCAGTTTGTAAAGTAAACATTTGTGGGGAACTGTATCAAATGCCTTTGTAAAATCCAAATACACCACATCCACAGGCCTTCCTCTATCCAGATGACTGCTCACTTCTTTAAAGAACATTAAAAGGTTGGTCTGGGAAGCCCGATTCTTCATGAATCCGCGCTGATTACCACTAATGATACAGTTTTCATTACTAAAATCTTAGATATAGTCCCTTATCATCCCCTTTATTAACTTACATAATATCAATGTTAGGCTGACTGGCCTATAGTTTCCAGGGATATATCTTGGCCCTTTTTTAAATTTTGGTACCACGTTGGCTTTTTTATCCAATCAGCCAGTACCATTCCAGACAGTAAATTGGCCATAAAAATTAGGAACAATGGTCTAGCTATCACCTGACTGAGTTCCTTAAGTACCCTTGGTTGTAAGCCTGGTCCTGGTGACTTATTTATGTTTTTCAAGTCTATTTCTGATACAGTCTTCTGTTAGCCATGAGGGTACTGCGATGTGTTATTAACATTACAGTCTTGATATGACCGCTACTCCACCACTTAATTTAGCTTCTTACAATTGTAGAGGCTTTAATACCCCGGAGAAACGTAGCCAGATCCTGTATCACTTCCATAAACAGAAAACTAATATTCTCTTCTTACAAGAAACCCATTTCAGGACCGATTCCATACCCATGATGCGCAGTCGATACTATACCACTTGGTTTCATAGTACCAACCCCGCTGCAAAATCCAAAGGGGTTTCGATCGCGTTTCATAGGTCTTTTCACCCTGAGGTTATTGACTCATATACTGATGATCACGGTCGCTTTATATTTCTCAAATTAAAATTTAATAATTTTTTTTTTACAGTCGCCAACATCTACGCTCCAAACACAGATCAGGCGCGCTTCCTATCATCCACTCTAGCCAGACTGACCTCTTTAGGAGGTTCTAGTGTTATCGTTGGAGGCGACTTCAATGTGGCTCTTTCCCCGTCTGCCGACACCTCTACTGGTAAGTCTTCCATGTCCACGACCTCACTCTCACACATAAAATCTCTTTTACATTCTTATCAATTAGTGGACGTGTGGCGTATACATCATCCTACAGACAGAGAGTTCACATACTTCTCTATAGCACATAACTCATATAGCAGACTGGACTATTTTCTCATTTCCCAATCCCTCCTAGATACACCTTTACTAACCTCTCTAGGACATGCCCTCTGGTCTGACCATGCCCCGGTATATCTGTCTTTCGCCCGACCCCCACAGTTACGTAGGGGGCACTCCTGGCGCCTCAATGATAATCTCTTACGAGACTCGGTATGCATCGCTGAAGTTACTAAAGCAATTCATAACTTTAAAATTGACCACATAGCAGATACAACCTCTCCACTCAACCAATGGGAGGCTCTGAAGTGTGTGGTCAGGGGCATCCTGATTCAGAACGGCTCTCGTTTGAAAAAAATTAGGTCTGACGACATCGGGCGCCTCCTGACCAAGATTTCGGATCTAGAATCCCTACACAAATTAAATCTAGACCCCTCCACTTTTGTGGCCCTTTCTAACTCCCGTCGGGATTTACTCCAATTATTAGATTCACACTCTCTCATAGCTAGGGATCGCGCCCGAAAATCTTACTACTCTATAGCCAATAAATGCGGTCAACATCTGGCACGGGTTATTCATCCCAGGGCTCCACGTCTTCCTATCCCCTTCATCACCAAACCAGACCAGACTAAAGTTTTTGGTTGCAAAGACATATCCACCACATTTAAAGACTATTATGCCCAGTTATATAACCTGCCGCAATCCTCCCCACCTAGTTCTCTGCCCCCGTCCCAAGACCCAATGCAGACCTACATAATGGAAACGGCACTAACTGTGATTGACCCCCAGATGTCCGTGGACTTGGATGGCCCCCTGTTGGAACCGGAGTTCCTAGGCGCCATCAAGGAATTAAAACTGGGTAAATGCCCAGGCCCCGATGGCTACTCCCCGAGGTTTTACAAAACCTTTGCACCATTGTTGGTACTGTTTCTCACTAAAGCCTTTAATTCCATAGATGACACCACCCTCCCTTCCAAAGCACTCCTTTCAGCCAATGTCTCCATCTTACCGAAACCCAATAAGGACCCTTCTCAATGCAGCAGTTATCGCCCGATATCGCTTTTAAACATTGACCTTAAGCTCTTTTCCAAAATCCTTGCTAATTGTCTCTCTCCCTCTCTCCCCGGGATCATACATAGAGACCAGGTGGGCTTCGTCCTGGGTAGAGAGGCACGAGACAACACCACCAAAACTATTAACCTCATCTCCTATGCCCAACGCCACCATCAACAGATCTGCCTTCTCTCCTTTGATGCCGAGAAGGCTTTCGATCGGGTTAACTGGCGTTTCCTAAAACTTTCCCTTGAGCAAATCGGGTTGGGATCCCCTTTCATCTCCAAAATTATGTCACTCTACTCCAATCCCTCTGCTTCGGTCCTGGTTAATGGTACTTCTTCAGCTGCATTTGATATCTCCAATGGGACTCGCCAGGGATGCCCCCTTTCACCCCTTCTTTTTGTTATAGTAATGGAACATCTAGCATGTGCCATTCGCCAAAATGATTCCATACAAGGCATACGCACGCCTTCCGCACACCATAAGCTTGCACTTTACGCTGATGATTTACTCATTTATGCACGCCAACCACATATTACACTCCCCTCCTTGCTCTCGGAGTTCCAACGTTTCGGAAGTTTGAGTAATTTTAAACTCAATATCTCCAAGACTGAGGCGCTTAATATCTCTCTCCCTGCTCCCACACTGTCCTCCCTCAAATCCAACTATACCTTTCACTGGCAGACCAAGGGCATTAAGTACTTAGGCGTAACCATACCGGCTAACCTATCACTTCTCTTTACATTGAACTACATCCCCCTCCTCTCCCGACTTCGTAAAGATCTTGCCTCCTGGGGGGACAAACCCATACCCTGGTTTGGACGCATAAATACCCTTAAGATGGACACTTTACCTAAATTGCTCTACCTATTTCAGACCATCCCGATCATAGTACCCAAATCCTTTTTCTCTACTCTGCGCTCTCTTTCCATCTGCTTTCTGTGGAATAAAGGATTATCGAGAATCAAATTTAAGTTACTCACTTGGCCAAAATTGCAAGGAGGTACAGGTCTACCTGATTTTGAGCTTTATTACAAAGCCACATTAATGGCACGTATCCTTGATTGGTTCCCACGACCTTCCCAAAAAGCTTCGGTTATGGTTGAACAGGATATGTCCCCCGTTGACCTTAGGGCTTTACTTTGGGGCTATAAACGTAACTTATCAGTTTTGGCTGATTCATCACCCCTCACTACAGCTGCCCTCATACTTTGGTATAAGAGAGGTCTATGCGAGATTTTATCTTCGGACCCATCTCCCTTATCACCACTTTTCGATAATCCCGCCTTTCCACAAGGTATAGGGGCTTATGCTATTGGTTCTTTCTCCCGCTCCTCTTGGCCCCAAGCACACTCCTTTATTCGGGCGGAAAATGGAACACCAAACATCCCTCCAGGAAATCGAGACTGGCTCACTTCCATACACCTTTCCACCTTTACCAAACATCTTTTCACTTCCTCTCAGGTCCATCGCCCCTTGACTGACTTTGAACACCTCAGCTCTCTGCAAGAATTACCTAAACACTTGCTCTCGCGTATCTACAGTCTTATTCAATCTCTTACACAGAAAGACCTACCCACCTACACTAGAGTATGGTCGGCAGACCTGGGAAAGGCCATCTCCAGAGCGGATTGGCAAACTGCGTTCCATTTCGCACATAAGTCCTCAATCTCATGCTATTCACAAGAAAAAAATTTTAAGGTCATGGCGAGGTGGTATAGGGACCCCGCCTCTCTACGGAAAATTTTCCCCTCAACTTCATCTTTGTGTTGGCGTTGTTCTCTTACAACAGGGTCGTATCTACATATCTGGTGGGAGTGTGATCGGATCCGGCCCTTCTGGAATCAGGTATCCCAGGTTTATGAAAAAATTTACGATGATCCTCT
>NC_133334.1:170398991-170413991 GCF_042186555.1 Aquarana catesbeiana | reverse complement strand
CATATACACACGCAGACAGAGAAGGTCCCCATATACACACACACGCAGACAGAGACAGTCCCCATATACACACACGCAGACAGAGGCAGTCCCCATATACACACACACACACACACACACACACACACACACACACACAGAGGCAGTCCCCATATACACACACACACACAGATGCAGTCCCCATATACACACACACAGACAGAGGCAGTGCCCATATATACACACACACACACACACACACACACACACACACACACACACACACAGACAGTCCCAATATACACACACACACACACACAGAGGCAGTCCCCATATACACACACACACACACACAGACAGAGACAGTCCCCATATTCACACACGCAGACAGAGACAGTCCCCATACATACACACACGAAGACAGAGACAGTCCCCATACACACACACACACACACACACACACACAGAGACAGTCCCCATACACACACACACACACACACACACACACACACACACACACACACACACAGACAGTCCCCATATACACACACACACACACACACGCACACACAGACAGTCCCCATATACACACACACACAGACCCCATATATACATACACACACACAGACAGAAACAGTCCCCATATACACACACGCACACACAGACAGTCCCCATATACACACACACACAGACCCCATATATACATATACACACACAGACAGAAACAGTCCCCATATACACACACGCAGACAGAGACAGTCCCCATATACACACACACACGCAGACAGAGAAGGTCCTCATATACACACGCAGACAGAGAAGGTCCCCATATACACACACGCAGACAGAGACAGTCCCCATATACACACACACACACACACACACACACACAGACAGAGACAGTCCACATATACACACGCAGACAGAGACAGTCCCCATATACACACACACGCAGAGACAGTCCCCATATACACACACACACACACACAGACAGGAGACAGTCCCCAAACACACCCACACACACAGAGACAGTCCCCAAACACACACACACACACACACACACACACACACACACACACAGACAGTCCCCATATACACACACACGCAGACAGAGACAGTCCCCATATACACACACACGCAGACAGAGACAGTCCCCATATACACACACACGCAGACAGAGACAGTCCCCATATACACACACACACACGCAGACAGAGACAGTCCCCATATACACACGCAGACAGAGACAGTCCCCATATACACACGCAGACAGAGACAGTCCCCATATACACACACACGCAGAGACAGTCCCCATATACACACACACACAGAGAGACAGTCCCCATATACAGACACACACACACAGACAGAGACAGTCCCCAAACACACACACACAGACAGTCCCCATATACACACACACGCAGACAGAGACAGTCCCCATATACACACACACACGCAGACAGAGACAGTCCCCATATACACACACACGCAGACAGAGACAGTCCCCATATACACACACATGCAGACAGAGACAGTCCCCATATACACACACACGCAGACAGAGACAGTCCCCATATACACACACACACACGCAGACAGAGACAGTCCCCATATACACACGCAGACAGAGACAGTCCCCATATACACACGCAGACAGAGACAGTCCCCATATACACACGCAGACAGAGACAGTCCCCATATACACACGCAGACAGAGACAGTCCCCATATACACACACACACGCAGAGACAGTCCCCATATACACACACACACAGAGACAGAGACAGTCCCCATATACATACACGCAGACAGAGACAGTCCCCATATACATACACACACACACAGAAAGAGACAGTCCCCATATACATACACACACACACACACGCAGACAGAGACAGTCCCCATATACATACACACACACACACACACACACACACGCAGACAGAGACAGTCCCCATATACATACACACACACGCAGAGACAGTCCCCATATATATATACATACACACACACACACACACACACAGATACAGTCCCCATACACACAGACAGAGACAGTCCCCATATACACACACGCAGACAGAGACAGTCCCCATATACACACACACGCAGACAGACAGTCCCCATGTACACACACACACGCAGACAGACAGTCCCAATATACACACACACACACAGAGGCAGTCCCCATATACACACACACACAGAGACAGTCCCCATATTCACACACGCAGACAGAGACAGTCCCCATACATACACACACGAAGACAGAGACAGTCCCCATACACACACAGACAGAGACAGTCCCCATACACACACAGACAGAGACAGTCCCCATACACACACAGACACACACACACAGTCCCCATATACACACACACACACGCACACACAGACAGTCCCCATATATACATACACACACACAGACAGAAACAGTCCCCATATACACACACGCAGACAGAGACAGTCCCCATATACACACACACACGCAGACAGAGAAGGTCCTCATATACACACGCAGACAGAGAAGGTCCCCATATACACACACACGCAGACAGAGACAGTCCCCATATACACACACACACACACACACACGCAGACAGAGGCAGTCCCCATATACACACACACACACACACACACACACACACACACACACACACACACACACACAGAGGCAGTCCCCATATACACACACACACACAGATGCAGTCCCCATATACACACACACAGACAGAGGCAGTGCCCATATATACACACACACACACAGACAGTCCCAATATACACACACACACACACACACACACACACACACAGAGGCAGTCCCCATATACACACACACACACACAGACAGAGACAGTCCCCATATTCACACACGCAGACAGAGACAGTCCCCATACATACACACACGAAGACAGAGACAGTCCCCATACACATACACACACACACAAACACACACACAGAGACAGTCCCCATACACACACACACACACAGACAGTCCCCATATACACACACACACACACGCACACACAGACAGTCCCCATATACACACACACACAGACCCCATATATACATACACACACACAGACAGAAACAGTCCCCATATACACACACGCACACACAGACAGTCCCCATATACACACACACACACAGACCCCATATATACATATACACACACAGACAGAAACAGTCCCCATATACACACACGCAGACAGAGACAGTCCCCATATACACACACACACGCAGACAGAGAAGGTCCTCAT
Source organism: Aquarana catesbeiana (assembly GCF_042186555.1). NCBI lineage: Eukaryota > Metazoa > Chordata > Amphibia > Anura > Ranidae > Aquarana > Aquarana catesbeiana. Next base: position 170,410,752 of record NC_133334.1, on the reverse strand, counting down.
ATACACACGCAGACAGAGAAGGTCCCCATATACACACACGCAGACAGAGACAGTCCCCATATACATACACACACGCAGACAGAGACAGTCCCCATATACACACACACGCAGACAGAGACAGTCCCCATATACACACACACGCAGACAGAGACAGTCCCCATATACATACACACACGCAGACAGAGACAGTCCCCATATACATACACACACGCAGACAGAGACAGTCCCCATATACATACACACACGCAGACAGAGACAGTCCCCATATACATACACACACGGAGACAGAGGCAGTCCCCATATACACACACACACACACGCAGACAGAGGCAGTCCCCATATACACACACACACACACACACACGCAGACAGAGGCAGTCCCCATATACACACACACACACGCAGACAGAGGCAGTCCCCATATACACACACGCAGACAGAGGCAGTCCCCATATACACACAAACACGCAGACAGAGACAGTCCCCATATACACACACACACGCAGACAGAGACAGTCCCCATATACACACACACACACACGCAGACAGAGACAGTCCCCATATACACACACACACGCAGACAGAGACAGTCCCCATATACACACACACGCAGACAGAGACAGTCCCCATATACACACACACACGCAGACAGAGACAGTCCCCATATACACACACACACGCAGACAGAGACAGTCCCCATATACACACACACACGCAGACAGAGGCAGTCCCCATATACACACACACACGCAGACAGAGGCAGTCCCCATACACACACACACACACACGCAGACAGAGACAGTCCCCATATACACACACACACACACGCAGACAGAGGCAGTCCCCATATACACACACACACGCAGACAGAGGCAGTCCCCATATACACACACACACACACACACACAGACAGACAGACAGAGGCAGTCCCCATATACACACACGCAGACAGAGGCAGTCCCCATACACACACACACACACACGCAGACAGAGGCAGTCCCCATATACACACACACACACAGGCAGACAGAGGCAGTCCCCATATACACAAACACGCGCAGACAGAGACAGTCCCCATATACACACACGCGCAGACAGAGACAGTCCCCATATACACACACGGGCAGACAGAGACAGTCCCCATATACACACACACGCGCAGACAGAGACAGTCCCCATATACACACACACGCGCAGACAGAGACAGTCCCCATATACACACACACACGCGCAGACAGAGACAGTCCCCATATACACACACACGCGCAGACAGAGACAGTCCCCATATACACACACACACGCGCAGACAGAGACAGTCCCCATATACACACACACGCGCAGACAGAGACAGTCCCCATATACACACAGACAGAGACAGTCCCCATATACACACACACGCGCAGAGACAGTCCACATATACACACACACGCGCAGAGACAGTCCACGTATACACACACACGCGCAGACAGAGACAGTCCCCATATACACACACACGCGCAGAGACAGTCCCCATATACACACACACGCGCAGACAGAGACAGTCCGCATATACACACACACGCGCAGACAGAGACAGTCCGCATATACACACACACGCGCAGACAGAGACAGTCCGCATATACACACACACGCGCAGACAGAGACAGTCCGCATATACACACACACGCGCAGACAGAGACAGTCCGCATATACACACACACGCGCAGACAGAGACAGTCCCCATATACACACACACGCGCAGACTGAGACAGTCCCCATATACATACACACGCGCAGACAGAGACAGTCCCCATATACATACACACGCGCAGACAGAGACAGTCCCCATATACATACACACGCGCAGACAGAGACAGTCCCCATATACATACACACGCGCAGACAGAGACAGTCCCCATATACATACACACGCGCAGACAGAGACAGTCCCCATATACATACACACGCGCAGACAGAGACAGTCCCCATATACATACACACGCGCAGACAGAGACAGTCCCCATATACATACACACGCGCAGACAGAGACAGTCCCCATATACATACGCAGACAGAGACAGTCCCCATATACACACGCAGACAGAGACAGTCCCCATATACATACGCAGACAGAGACAGTCCCCATATACATACACACACGCAGACAGAGACAGTCCCCATATACATACGCAGACAGAGACAGTCCCCATATACATACGCAGACAGAGACAGTCCCCATATACACACACACGCAGACAGAGGCAGTCCCCATATACACACACACACACGCAGACAGAGACAGTCCCCATATACACACACGCAGACAGAGACAGTCCCCATACACACACACACGCAGACAGAGGCAGTCCCCATATACACACACACACGCAGACAGAGGCAGTCCCCATATACACACACACACGCAGACAGAGGCAGTCCCCATATACACACACACGCAGACAGAGACAGTCCCCATATACACACACACGCAGACAGAGACAGTCCCCATACACACACGCAGACAGAGACAGTCCCCATACACATACACACACGCAGACAGAGACAGTCCCCATATACATACACACACACGGAGACAGAGACAGTCCCCATATACACACACACGCAGACAGAGACAGTCCCCATATACACACACACGCAGACAGAGACAGTCCCCATATACATACACACGCACACACACACGCAGACAGAGGCAGTCCCCATATACACACACACGCAGACAGAGGCAGTCCCCATATACACACACACGCAGACAGAGACAGTCCCCATATACATACACACACGCAGACAGAGACAGTCCCCATATACATACACACACGCAGACAGAGACAGTCCCCATATACATACACACACGCAGACAGAGACAGTCCCCATATACATACACACACGCAGACAGAGACAGTCCCCATATACATACACACACACGGAGACAGAGGCAGTCCCCATATACACACACACACACACGCAGACAGAGGCAGTCCCCATATACACACACACACACGCAGACAGAGGCAGTCCCCATATACACACACACACACGCAGACAGAGGCAGTCCCCATATACACACACGCAGACAGAGGCAGTCCCCATATACACACAAACACGCAGACAGAGACAGTCCCCATATACACACACACACGCAGACAGAGACAGTCCCCATATACACACACACACACACGCAGACAGAGACAGTCCCCATATACACACACACACGCAGACAGAGACAGTCCCCATATACACACACACACGCAGACAGAGACAGTCCCCATATACACACACACACGCAGACAGAGACAGTCCCCATATACACACACACACGCAGACAGAGACAGTCCCCATATACACACACACACACACGCAGACAGAGACAGTCCCCATATACACACACACACGCGCAGACAGAGACAGTCCCCATATACACACACACACGCAGACAGAGACAGTCCCCATATACACACACACACGCAGACAGAGACAGTCCCCATATACACACACACACGCAGACAGAGACAGTCCCCATATACACACACACACGCAGACAGAGGCAGTCCCCATATACACACACACACGCAGACAGAGGCAGTCCCCATACACACACACACACACACGCAGACAGAGACAGTCCCCATATACACACACACACACGCGCAGACAGAGGCAGTCCCCATATACACACACACACGCAGACAGAGGCAGTCCCCATATACACACACACACACACACACAGACAGACAGAGGCAGTCCCCATATACACACACGCAGACAGAGGCAGTCCCCATACACACACACACACACACACGCAGACAGAGGCAGTCCCCATATACACACACACACACAGGCAGACAGAGGCAGTCCCCATATACACAAACACGCGCAGACAGAGACAGTCCCCATATACACACACGGGCAGACAGAGACAGTCCCCATATACACACACGGGCAGACAGAGACAGTCCCCATATACACACACACGCGCAGACAGAGACAGTCCCCATATACACACACACGCGCAGACAGAGACAGTCCCCATATACACACACACACGCGCAGACAGAGACAGTCCCCATATACACACACACGCGCAGACAGAGACAGTCCCCATATACACACACACACGCGCAGACAGAGACAGTCCCCATATACACACACACGCGCAGACAGAGACAGTCCCCATATACACACAGACAGAGACAGTCCCCATATACACACACACGCGCAGAGACAGTCCACATATACACACACACGCGCAGAGACAGTCCACGTATACACACACACGCGCAGACAGAGACAGTCCCCATATACACACACACGCGCAGAGACAGTCCCCATATACACACACACGCGCAGACAGAGACAGTCCGCATATACACACACACGCGCAGACAGAGACAGTCCCCATATACATACACACGCGCAGACAGAGACAGTCCCCATATACATACACACGCGCAGACAGAGACAGTCCCCATATACATACACACGCGCAGACAGAGACAGTCCCCATATACATACACACGCGCAGACAGAGACAGTCCCCATATACATACACACGCGCAGACAGAGACAGTCCCCATATACATACACACGCGCAGACAGAGACAGTCCCCATATACATACACACGCGCAGACAGAGACAGTCCCCATATACATACGCAGACAGAGACAGTCCCCATATACACACGCAGACAGAGACAGTCCCCATATACATACGCAGACAGAGACAGTCCCCATATACATACGCAGACAGAGACAGTCCCCATATACACACACACGCAGACAGAGGCAGTCCCCATATACACACACACACACGCAGACAGAGACAGTCCCCATATACACACACGCAGACAGAGACAGTCCCCATACACACACACACGCAGACAGAGGCAGTCCCCATATACACACACACACACACACGCAGACAGAGGCAGTCCCCATATACACACACACACGCAGACAGAGGCAGTCCCCATATACACACACACGCAGACAGAGACAGTCCCCATATACACACACACGCAGACAGAGACAGTCCCCATACACACACGCAGACAGAGACAGTCCCCATACACATACACACACGCAGACAGAGACAGTCCCCATATACATACACACACACGGAGACAGAGACAGTCCCCATATACACACACACGCAGACAGAGACAGTCCCCATATACATACACACGCACACACACACGCAGACAGAGGCAGTCCCCATATACACACACACGCAGACAGAGGCAGTCCCCATATACACAAACACGCGCAGACAGAGACAGTCCCCATATACACACACGCGCAGACAGAGACAGTCCCCATATACACACACACGCGCAGACAGAGACAGTCCCCATATACACACACACGCGCAGACAGAGACAGTCCCCATATACACACACACGCGCAGACAGAGACAGTCCCCATATACACACACACGCGCAGACAGAGACAGTCCCAATATACACACACACGCGCAGACAGAGACAGTCCCCATATACACACACACGCGCAGACAGAGACAGTCCCCATATACACACACACACACGCGCAGACAGAGATAGTCCCCATATACACACACACGCGCAGACAGAGACAGTCCCCATATACACACACACGCAGACAGAGACAGTCCCCATATACACACACACGCGCAGAGACAGTCCACATATACACACACACGCGCAGAGACAGTCCACATATACACACACACACGCGCAGAGACAGTCCCCATATACACACACACACGCAGACAGAGACAGTCCCCATATACACACACACACGCGCAGAGACAGTCCCCATATACACACACACCCGCAGACAGAGACAGTCCGCATATACACACACACGCGCAGACAGAGACAGTCCGCATATACACACACACGCGCAGACAGAGACAGTCCCCATATACACACACACGCGCAGACAGAGACAGTCCCCATATACATACACACGCGCAGACAGAGACAGTCCCCATATACATACACGCGCGCAGACAGAGACAGTCCCCATATACATACACACGCGCAGACAGAGACAGTCCCCATATACATACACACGCGCAGACAGAGACAGTCCCCATATACATACGCAGACAGAGACAGTCCCCATATACACACGCAGACAGAGACAGTCCCCATATACATACGCAGACAGAGACAGTCCCCATATACATACGCAGACAGAGACAGTCCCCATATACATACGCAGACAGAGACAGTCCCCATATACATACACACACGCAGACAGAGACAGTCCCCATATACATACACACACGCAGACAGAGACAGTCCCCATATACATACACACACGCAGACAGAGATAGTCCCCATATACATACGCAGACAGAGACAGTCCCCATATACACACACACACGCAGACAGAGGCAGTCCCCATATACACGCAGACAGAGACAGTCCCCATATACACACACACACACACGCAGACAGAGACAGTCCCCATATACACACACGCAGACAGAGACAGTCCCCATACACACACACACACGCAGACAGAGGCAGTCCCCATATACACACACACACACACGCAGACAGAGGCAGTCCCCATACACACACGCAGACAGAGACAGTCCCCATATACATACACACACGCAGACAGAGACAGTCCCCATATACACACACACGCAGACAGAGACAGTCCCCATATACATACACACACGCAGACAGAGACAGTCCCCATATACATACACACACGCAGACAGAGACAGTCCCCATATACATACACACACGCAGACAGAGACAGTCCCCATATACATACACACACGCAGACAGAGACAGTCCCCATATACATACACACACGCAGACAGAGACAGTCCCCATATACATACACACACGCAGACAGAGACAGTCCCCATATACACACACGCAGACAGAGGCAGTCCCCATATACACACACACGCAGACAGAGGCAGTCCCCATATACACACACACGCAGACAGAGGCAGTCCCCATATACACACACACGCAGACAGAGGCAGTCCCCATATACACGCAGACAGAGACAGTCCCCATATACACACACACGCAGACAGAGGCAGTCCCCATATACACACACACGCAGACAGAGGCAGTCCCCATATACACACACACACACGCAGACAGAGGCAGTCCCCATATACACACACACACACGCAGACAGAGGCAGTCCCCATATACACACACACACACACGCAGACAGAGGCAGTCCCCATATACACACACACACACACACACGCAGACAGAGGCAGTCCCCATATACACACACACGCAGACAGAGACAGTCCCCATATATATATATACACACACACATGCAGACAGAGACAGTCCCCATATATACATATACATATATACACACACACACAGAGGCAGTCCCCATATACACGCAGACAGAGACAGTCCCCATATACACACACACGCAGACAGAGGCAGTCCCCATATACACACACACGCAGACAGAGGCAGTCCCCATATACACACACACACGCAGACAGAGGCAGTCCCCATATACACACACACGCAGACAGAGGCAGTCCCCATATACACACACACGCAGACAGACAGTCCCCATATACACACACACACGCAGACAGAGACAGTCCCCATATACACACACACACGCAGACAGAGACAATCCCCATATACACACACACACACACACGCGCAGACAGAGACAGTCCCCATATACACACACACACACACACACACACACACACACACACGCAGACAGAGACAGTCCCCATATACACACACACACGCAGACAGAGACAGTCCCCATATACACACACGCAGACAGAGACAGTCCCCATATACACACACACACACGCAGACAGAGGCAGTCCCCATATACACACACACACACACACGCAGACAGAGGCAGTCCCCATACACACACACGCAGACAGAGGCAGTCCCCATATACACACACACGCAGACAGAGGCAGTCCCCATATACACACACACACACACACACAGAGACAGAGGCAGTCCCCATATACACACACACGCAGACAGAGGCAGTCCCCATATACACACACACGCAGACAGAGGCAGTCCCCATATACACACACACACACACACACACGCAGACAGAGGCAGTCCCCATATACACACACACGCAGACAGAGGCAGTCCCCATATACACACACACACACACACACACACGCAGACAGAAGCAGTGCCCATATACACACAAACACACACACACGCGCAGACAGAGGCAGTCCCAATATACACACACACGCAGACAGAGGCAGTCCCCATATACACACACACACACGCAGACAGAGGCAGTCCCCATATACACACACACACACACACACACAGACAGAGGCAGTCCCCATATACACACACACACACACACACACACGCGCGCGCAGACAGAGGCAGTCCCCATATACACACACACACGCAGACAGAGGCAGTCCCCATATACACACACACACGCAGACAGAGGCAGTCCCCATATACACACACACACGCAGACAGAGACAGTCCCCATATACACACACACGCAGACAGAGGCAGTCCCCATATACACACACACACACGCAGACAGAGGCAGTCCCCATATACACACACACACACACATACACGCAGACAGAGGCAGTCCCCATATACACACACACACATACACGCAGACAGAGGCAGTCCCCATATACACACACACACGCAGACAGAGGCAGTCCCCATAAACATACACACACGCAGACAGAGGCAGTCCCCATATACACACACACACGCAGACAGAGGCAGTCCCCATAAACATACATACACGCAGACAGAGACAGTCCCCATATACATACACACACGCAGACAGAGACAGTCCCCATATACATACACACACGCAGACAGAGACAGTCCCCATATACACACACACACACGCAGACAGAGACAGTCCCCATATACACACACACACACACGCGCAGACAGAGACAGTCCCCATACACACACACACACACGCGCAGACAGAGACAGTCCCCATATATACACACACACGCGCAGACAGAGACAGTCCCCATATACACACACACACGCGCAGACAGAGACAGTCCCCATATACACACACAGACGCGCAGACAGACAGTCCCCATATACACACACACACGCGCAGACAGAGACAGTCCCCATATACACACACACGCGCAGACAGAGACAGTCCCCATATACACACACACGCGCAGACAGAGACAGTACCCATATACACACACACGCGCAGACAGAGACAGTACCCATATACACACACACGCGCAGACAGAGACAGTACCCATATACACACACACGCGCAGACAGAGACAGTCCCCATATACATACGCAGACAGAGGCAGTCCCCATATACATACGCAGACAGAGACAGTCCCCATACACACACGCAGACAGAGACAGTCCCCATATACATACACACACGCAGACAGAGACCGTCCCCATATACATACACACACGCAGACAGAGACAGTCCCCATATACATACGCAGACAGAGACAGTCCCCATATACATACACACACGCAGACAGAGACAGTCCCCATATACATACACACACGCAGACAGAGACAGTCCCCATATACACACACACACGCAGACAGAGACAGTCCCCATATACACACACACACGCAGACAGAGGCAGTCCCCATATACACACACACGCAGACAGAGGCAGTTCCCATATACACACATACACACGCAGACAGAGGCAGTCCCCATATACACGCAGACAGAGACAGTTCCCATATACACACGCAGACAGAGGCAGTCCCCATATACACACACACACACGCAGACAGAGGCAGTCCCCATATACATACGCAGACAGAGGCAGTCCCCATATACATACGCAGACAGAGACAGTCCCCATATACATACGCAGACAGAGACAGTCCCCATACACACACGCAGACAGAGACAGTCCCCATATACATACACACACGCAGACAGAGACAGTCCCCATATACACACACACACGCAGACAGAGGTAGTCCCCATATACACACACACACGCAGACAGAGGCAGTCCCCATATACACACACACACGCAGACAGAGGCAGTCCCCATATACACACACACGCAGACAGAGGCAGTCCCCATATACACGCAGACAGAGACAGTTCCCATATACACACATACACACGCAGACAGAGGCAGTCCCCATATACACACACACGCAGACAGAGGCAGTCCCCATATACATACGCAGACAGAGGCAGTCCCCATACACACACGCAGACAGAGACAGTCCCCATATACATACACACACGCAGACAGAGACAGTCCCCATATACATACACACACGCAGACAGAGACAGTCCCCATATACATACACACACGCAGACAGAGACAGTCCCCATATACATACACACACGCAGACAGAGACAGTCCCCATATACATACACACACGCAGACAGAGACAGTCCCCATATACATACACACACGCAGACAGAGACAGTCCCTGTCACGGAACGCCCCACACTCCGCTTGAGTGCTTCCGTCATATACCGCTTCCTAAGTTCTGGAACACGAGTCCAATGGATCTGGCCATAGGAACCCCAAGAACTAGACAACACCAGTCTTGGAGTACATCAGAACTACCTTTATTTTGAGATCTCACAGACCTTTATACAGCAGGGATGACTCAAAGCTAACCTAATTAACATGACCTAATTTACTACAAAATGTACCCAGACCAGATGACAGTCTTGTGGGCACCGAGCTTCACACATTAATACAATTAACAATACAAACAACAATCTCCCCCCTCCTCAGCCTAGACCATTCGTCTATTAGCCAGTGCTGGTGGCTAATGTGATCAGCTCTCTCAATTAACATAAACACATGTTGATAACACCAGCATCTCCTCACAGGATGTGTCCCAACAGAATGAATCAGTCTTATCAGCAGGGGGCTGCTGGAGGAATCCCCCCTCCCTCTTCAGGGACACAAATCTACAGTAAGGAGTCCCCATACAATATATACATGATTGAGTCCGATTAATACAGTTCAGACTGGATTTCTCATTCACCTCAAATGCTAGGGCCCATAATCGGTGGGCAACAGGCTTGCATACAGTCCTCTCCAACAGCCTCTGCTCCGGCCAGGTCCGTGACAGTCCCCATATACATACACACACGCAGACAGAGACAGTCCCCATATACATACACACACGCAGACAGAGACAGTCCCCATACACACACACGCAGACAGAGACAGTCCCCATATACACACACACGCAGACAGAGACAGTCCCCATATACACACGCAGACAGACAGTCCCCATATACACACACACACACACACACGCAGACAGAGACAGTCCCCATATACACACGCAGACAGAGGCAGTCCCCATATACACACGCAGACAGAGGCAGTCCCCATATACACACACACACGCAGACAGAGGCAGTCCCCATATACACACACACACACGCAGACAGAAGCAGTCCCCATATATACACACACACGCAGACAGAGGCAGTCCCCATATACACACACACACACGCAGACAGAGGCAGTCCCCATATACACACACACGCAGACAGAGGCAGTCCCCATATACACACACACACACACGCAGAGAGAGGCAGTCCCCATATACACACACACACACGCAGACAGAGACAGTCCCCATATATACACACACACACGCAGACAGAGACAGTCCCCATATATATATACACACACACACACACACACACACACACACACACACACAGACAGAGACAGTCCCCATATACACACACGCAGACAGAGACAGTCCCCATACACACACACACACACGCA